>NW_010297851.1:0-7995 GCF_000700745.2 Antrostomus carolinensis
AGAACAAGAACATCAAGGCCATGGTGGCTTGAACTTCCTCGTGGGCCCTGGCCAATGTGCTTCACCTTTGACCGTGTCCGTGTCATTCCGATGTTCATGTTGTCCATACTCTCTTCTCCAACTGCCCAACTGAAACAACACTTTTAAGGGTGGTTTCAGAAAGTTGCATCTGTCCTCTGGAAATAGAACAGGGATTTGTTCCACAGTGCAGTTGAAGAATTAGTTATTCCTTACTGGGACTGTTGCTGCTATTCTTATTCCCAGAAATAACATAAAATCTGAGAGTTAGCTTTTTAAATTTTTTTAAATTTTTTTAAATTTTTTTTGTAGTATTATTCCTTGGCACTTGCCATCTTTAAAGTGGTATTTTTTACCTACACTGGATGACAATTGTCTATTTTCCAGTACAGCTGCTTATTTTGATTTGTGTGCCATTATCTGTGTCTAATTTGGAATAGTATTGTACTACATTGAATATTTATTGAAAAGTGTTTCAAATATTTCAAGGGCTATGAACATGTAATTATTAATGTATATTACATATAAATGTAATTTCTTAAGGGATTTCTGTTGACGGTCATTAGCTTTGGTGCTTTATTAGTTTCTTCTCTGTTTTGGTGGAGTTTCCACCTGCTCATTCAAATGTCTCTGTTAAGCAAGTAAATTTTTTTATGGTAAAAACTGAATGTCCTTCTTAGCTGAGGAAGAACTTACTTGCTAAGACTGTTGTCTTTATTAATTTAGCTTCTCAGATTTATTTTATCTGTTTGCAAAAGATTCACAGCTCCCAGAGGTTAATGTAAAAATCGTTTTGTTTTAAAATAACTTAATAAGGTGTTTCAGAAAATGTGAATAAATAGATATTAATTAAGTAGTTTGATTTATCCTCAACCCATCTAGACACAAGAAATTTATTACTGTGATTTGACTTCTGACAATGCTTAAGAGTTTTGTTATTCTAAAGATTTTTAGAACATTCACCCTCTACTTCTGGGGTCATATTTTAGTATATGAATGTGTTTGGTTTGTGTTTGTGGGGCTGTTTTTGGTAGTGGGGGAAGGGGCTACAGTAATGGCCCCTGTGAGAAGGTTTGTGAAGCTCTCCTGGCTCCAAGGTGGGCCTTGGCCCAGGTTGGGCCAGTGAGCACCAGAGAAACGCCTCTGCAAATCCGTATTGGTGAGGGGAAGGGCTGTCCTGAAAAGAAGAAGGTGGAGAGAACCTGGAGGAGAGGCCATTGACCTGAACAAAAGACCATCGGCCTAATCAAAGGGAGAGCCATTGCCAGGAGGGAGGAGGAGGAGGAGGGGAGGACAGAGAACCTCAGACACCGAGTTCAACCTGATGGAGTAGAAGAAGGTCAATGAGGTCCCTGCAGTTGATGGCGGAGCAGAGACCCACATGTAGGCCATGGAGGACTCCACATTGGAGCAGAGAAGCTGAGCCTGAGGGCAGGTGTAGCTCTTTTAGCTGGCAGGGGGGACAAATTGACCACAAGCCCTGTTCCCTGCCCCCTGTGCCACTGGGGGAGAAGGTAGAGAAATGGGGAGCAAAGAGATTGGAGCCCAGGGAGAAGGGAGGGGTGGGGGGAAGGTGGTGTGAGATGTGGTTGTTGTGTCTCACTGTTCTACTTCTATGAATGGTAATGAATTAGATTGATTTTTCTTCCCCAAATTGGGTCTGTTTTGCCAGTGACCATCACTGGTGAGTGACTTCTCCATGTCCTTCATTCCAATCCATGACCCCTTGCTGTGATTCCCTTCCCATCTCACCATGTGGGGAGAGTGAATGCAGGACTGTATGGTCTCACCTGTGGGTTAAGCGACTACAATGAAGCAGGAATAGTAGTAAAAAGAACAGGATTTTAAAGGATGAGGCAGTTGGTTCACAGTGAAATTTGGCATCAGTCACAAGGTTCTCTAAAATTTAAAATGTATTGGTAGAAAATCAGAGGAGATGGTGTAAGGATTTGGTAAAGAGGGTCTTCCAGACCTCCAGTATTGTTCATGTATGGATTACGAGTGACTGGTTGAAAACTGTTGCAAAATGAGTGTTCTCTGCATAGATGTCCTAATGAAAGTCCATGTGGGTCTAGCTAGAAACTTGTTGGCATCCTTCTTGGGAAGGACGAGGGTGGAAGCTGCTCTATCAGCTGCAGCTGGCAAATGAAGACTTAGTTAAGGCATGTTGGCTGAGAGCTGTCAAGAAAGTTGTACCTGCTGCTGCCCGTGTTTCATCAGGAAGTAGATGATTTCCATCTCTTCTGCAACCTCAACATTTCTACAGTCTATTGGGGCATTTGGTGGTGCATGGATAACTTCTCCATCCAAGGTGTTTGGAGAGATGGTTTAGTGGTGGGCTTGGCAGTGTTTGGTTTATGGTTGGACTCAATGATCTTAGAGGTCTTTTCCAATCAAACCAGATCTATGATTCTATGATATGGAACTTCCCCAGATTACCCATCTATCTGCTCTGTATTACATTTCAGAGTTCACTGTTTAATCTTGTTTTTTAAATAAAATTTTAGTTTTTCCTATTAAAAAGAGAGAAATGAAGCGGATTGATAAACTCTTCTTGCCCTTCAAGAAGGAGTGCAGACCTTGGCTCCCAGAAGATGAGGATGTTGTGCTGGCTAGCTGACAAATGGAAAATTCAACACCTCAGTGGGAGAGATGTGCTGCTAGCTATGTGTGTGCCACTGCCGAGCTGTCTGCATCCCACCTGTTAATTGCTTTGGGATGAGTTTGGGAATACGACATCTTAGAATGAGTTAGTAGCCACCAGGTAGGTGGGTGAAGACCAAGACACAGATTGTAATTGAACCAAATAGTAATTATCCAAAAAGAAGTCACTGACTTTCACTACTCTGAATGTATTTCTAGAGAAGCTTCTTCTTGCCCGTTCTTGTTGACTGGAATATCACAGAGTCAGAGGGAACTGGCTGGTGATCACAGAATCACAGAATGTCAGGGATTGGAAGGGACCTCGAAAGATCATCCAGTCCAACCCCCCTGCCAGAGCAGGAACCTAAACGAGATCACACAGGAAGGCGTCCAGGTGGGTCTTGAATGTCTCCAGAGAAGGAGACTCCACACCCTCCCTGGGCAGCCTGTCCCAGGGCTCTGTCACCCTCACTGTAAAGAAGTTTCTTCTCAAGTTTAAGTGAAACCTCCTGTGTTCCAGCTCACACCCATTGCCCTAGGAACAGCTTGCTAGTGGCTGTGGTGAGGACCATCCAGCTGTATGCTAGGATGTGGAAATCAGCTAGCCAGCATCTCGAGTGTTGAGCAGGCTAAGGCACAGGGGTTACACCTGCCTTGACTCTGTGCCTGTCGTACGTCTGCTTCTGCATACGTGTGTATTATAATAATGGATAAAACATTCGTCAGCCATCTGAGCAAATACTTAGAGTTTTGAGAGCTATGAGTAAGTTGGGGTAACTTTACCTTGTGTATGGGACATAACTCCACCTAATTCATGAGGTGTTAAATGTCTACCACAGACCCTTGTGATTTAGATATTTCTTTCTTTAGTAGCATACTTAAAGGATAAAAAATTCCCCCTTTTTTTTAGCAACACACTTTATGGAGTGAGCAGTTTCCCCCAGTGTTTGAAACATGATTACAAACATCAGAAGAATGCTGTATCACACAGGGAAAGATGAACATACCTTTATTTCACTTACAATGCGTCTTTTAGATATGACTGGGAAATACATTCTTGTGCTCATAATTAGGTATAAAAACAGAGGCAAGAGTTTATTCGGTCCAAAAATCCATTTAAATAGCGTACGTTGCTAGGGTTTCTTGGTAGTAACTGCAATTTAATCCTTGCTTAAAAGGATTTTTTTTGATTAATTGAACACACAGGAAGAAGCCGACAATACAGTTCCTCACAAAAGAAACAGCTATTTTTAGGCATTTGCTTAAGTTTTAGGTTGCTTTGTTCCTGTTAAATCTCAGTCTTTACTTCGGCAAAAATCCCATTTTAAAAGCACGCTCTAAAGTTCTGGGACCTCAGCAGGGCTGAGCATTTTGTACAAGCTTAAGGGCTTGGCTGGATAAGTTTTAAGAATGGTTTTTACAGAACTGGGGCAGTCAGTGGCTGGTGGAAGATGATTGAGCTTTTTGTCTTTATGGGATTTAGGATGACATTTAGACCTAGCTCTGCTTTATTAAAGACAAACTGGGTAATATATCTGATTTAGGCTTAACGAAAACTAACATGTAGTAGAGTCTGATAATTGTACCTCACTGAATGCTCATCTTATTGTTTCAGATAATTTGAGAGTTGATGCTTATTGTAACTAATAGGAAAGACATTTACTTTCTTTAAGAAATGGTGTTTGCATGTCTTAACTGTTGACTTGCAGTTGACTTGTCAATATGCAGTTGACTTTCAACTGTTCATTAGATTTCATACTCTCTTCATACTGTAGGACTACAGAATAGGCACAGCAAATGAGATCTCCACGTGCACACAGGCTAGCTGATGTAGCGTTATTATTACCTAGACATCCGACTGCAGCTTCTGGGAATTAGATTGACAGAATTCCACATATTTTTCCCTTGAAACAAATTATTTGCAAAGTTGGAGAGAACGGTGAATAATTTGGATAATTTAAAAATGATGGGTCTGTCTGCTACCTCAGTCTGGGGAATTTAAATAGGATTTTGGGGGCATAGATATGTTGATCTTATGATACTGTTAGGTAAATGGGGTTTTGGTGGATTTTTTTTGTCTTTGTCCTTCAAGTCTTCTATAGTGCATAGGTCAATACCTGTTGACTGCAGCTCCCTGCAAATAAAGTGCAGTTTGTATAGTTTTTTGCTGAGCAGGATTCTTAGTTTTTATGTAGCAGGAAAAGAGCATAACTTAGAGAAGTGTGCTGACATCTAAATATAACTCAGCTGAGTTTCATCTAGATTTAAAGTTAATTGGCAGTTAATTACTGAAATATAATGTTGGATTGTGGGAGGTAGTTTTAAAGGAGGTCTTGTCTGGCTACTGGAGTGGGCTAATTTCAGAAGTAAAAGAGCAAATGCTAAATGGTGCAGAACTCTGCTTCTGTGGCTTGGTTGCTTCTAGAAGTCAAGGAGCCTTGATGTCTTCCATACGGATGGGTTAGCAGGCTTGTTAAAGATGATTGTGGAAATGGTGTTTCCAGGTGTTTTAGAGACTTACTGATATGTTGCCCCAACTCTGAACTGTTTTCGTCATCAAGATCAAATATTCTGAAATGAAGGAGGGGAACAGTGGAGCTGAAGATAAAAGCCATGGAGCTGCATGGACTGAGCATAGCATATACAGCTACATCAGGGATCTGTGTATAGCAAGGTCTCTGTTGTTTGCTAACTGGAACAAAAAGGATGTCCAGTTTGAATGCATCCTTTCTTTCAAGCTCCTTGTTTATGTAGAAGAAATGGGCCTTTATCTTCTTAACAAAGTTTTATGTTGCTGTTAATATTTTAATTGCAACCACTCAGAAAACAAAGAATTAAGGAAGTGAAAGTACGGGGCACTTGTCTTTGAGGTTGTTATTTAATCTGCAGGGAAGACTGGTTTTGGCACATGGCAACAGTCAGTTTGATGGAAGTTTGAGTTTATTACAAAATCCCTGTTTGCTGCAATGAAAATTGTCAATTTCTGATTTTTCAACCTCTCTTCTGAGGACACAAGACCTACAGGAAACCAGACTTCATTAGGTTTTTGACCACCTTGAAGGTTTAGTAGTGTAGGTGTGTATGGTAGAATTAAGAAGGAAGACAATTTGTTTTCCCTCCTGTTTCCTCAAACCCCAAATATATCTCTTCATTTCTAGTCAGGTATCATGTTCAAGAAAACACATTTGTGTGTCAGGGATTGAATTTCTGAATAGAATGACTTGGTATAAGGTACCTGATTGTTATTTCTCATTGGTTGTAAAACTGCCAATCCCAGCTCAAAATCAAGAGTCAAGCCCCCAGGAATCATAAAACTGGCTTGAAGAGAATCACAGAGCTTAATGATTCAGTAATTGTTTTGCTTGTGATTTTTAAGTGGTCTTGACTCTGGTTTTTAAAACTTCTCTGTACTCTCACTATTCACTCTGTACCACCTAGGGTTAGAAACTTAAAGCCTTAACTTCATGTTGTACATAAGGAAAAAAACCTCTCATCCTAATTACCATCAGATCCAGGTGGAAAGATAACAGGCAACGTTGTGACAGCCCTTAGAAATAAGAGAACTTCCTAGTTCATCTGTGATCATATTAGAAATTACCACATGCAAAAGTGTGATCAAATTTGCAAACTTTTCCATAGTTGTATAAGACGATAGGAAAAAGATAACTTGGATTCACTTCTAAAATATGTCCATCACTACTCCAGTGCTATATTTCATTTTGGATTTTCAACTCCCTGTTAGTTTCAGATAAAGCCTACAGTTTCAGCTGTGCCAAGAGGGACCACTGGAGAATTCTTTTGCATCCAAGTTCATGAGCCCTTTGTTCCTGACATCTACTTAATAAAGATAGTAATATGTAACTTGTGGGAATGTTAGGAGATTTTCTCTGACAGCTGCAAAATGCTCCGGGATTTGTAAGTAGGAAGCGTTTTAAATGTTGATGGTGAGTTTTAAAGTGGTGCTTGGGATTGGCGTTTCAGGTGGTGTCAAAAGTAAAGCTTCCCTGCGTACATCTGAAATTCTTATTGTAAATTGCCTGGGAAGTTCTTTAATACATGATAGAAATTTAACATAGTTCCCTCCTCAATAAATTTGCAGAACAGAGTAGGATTAATTCATGGTACATTTTGCTGCCTAAATAATCCACTTTTATTAAAGCAATTATGTTACCTGCACTTATATCAAGCTACTAAAGAGTACTGAAGGGGGAGGGAATCGGCAATCAGCTTATGGGTCAGTTTGTGCAAGTTTTAATTTAAAATGTCTTTTATGTCTTGACAGGTTGGATAAGGCATAGTGTTTTCTGGCTGATGTATTCCAACCCTTACACTTGAAACATTGTATTTATCAGACCTTTATTAAATATACAAAACAAGACCGCACTCGCCAAAGTCTGTCACAGCCCATTTTGTTGTCACAGTGCATTTTGCTGTACGCTGAGGAAAGAGAGTCCAAGCCGCAAAGTCGGCTCATTTTAGCCTCAATGGCTTTTTAAAAAGCTTGCAGCTTAAAATAATACATTATTAAGGTATTCAGACTTGTCAAAATTAATAATTAATATCACATTTATGTTCCCCACACATACACAGAGGCTTTCATTCACTTCAGTTGTTTGTATTCCAGCCAAGTGACTCCGAGTTGTAACCTTCTCCGGTGGCAGGAGTGTGCCCGGGAGGCTGGCGGGGCTGCTGCCTTCCAGCTCCCCAGTGTGAAAATCTCACACGAGTTTTCTGTCCTTACTCTGGAAGTTATCTGAGTTTGTCTATGATCTGGTGGTCTATTAATTAAGAGTGCAGATTTTAAGAGAGAGAGGGGAAAAAAAAATATCTCTATACGTTTATTTTTAAGATCCTGGAGGAACTTGCTTCTTGGGATAAGGGAGTGACTTAACAGGTGATTCTGAGTGTTATTCAGGCTTTTTTAAAGAATAAATAGGACTGATGTATTCAGACTAGATATAAGGAAGAAACTTTTTACAATGAGGGTGGTGAAACCCTGGTTGTCCAGAGAGGTGGTAGATGCCCCGTCCCTGGAAACATTCAAGGTCAGGCTGGACAGGGCTCTGAGCAGCCTGATCTGGTTGCAGATGTCCCTGCTCACTGCAGGGGGTTGGTCTAGGTGACCTTTAAAGGTCCCTTCCCACCCAAACCCTTCCATGATTCTATAAAATATCAGGTGGAGTATGAAGAACTTTTGTTGAAAGCAGAGATTACAGAGAACGTGTCCTGTTTCCAGAACAGCTACATTTCTGCAGGCAGCGCTCTGAGAGAGCAGGGCATGAAATGTACAGCTCATCCAATCTACATTTTACTTTTTTTCTTCAACGTGTAGGG
>NW_010297851.1:8102-17950 GCF_000700745.2 Antrostomus carolinensis
CCCCCCCTGCAACCACCCCTCCCTAAACCAAAGCAAAAAAACCACAACAAAAATCATGCTGGGGTTTCAGTTTTTGCCTCAGGATGATATTTGCCACCAAACTGGTAGGACTAACAGCTGATGAAATGGTCACAGTATTTTTTTTGTGTAGCATTACTTAGTGTGCAACAGCACTCTCTGCCCAGTTCCTGTGTTCCTGACGTTTTGCTGTGGGACATGGCTTTCTTGAAATTTGGAAAGCATCTGAAGTAGAAATCTTTGTACTCAAAGGAGTCTGTGTTACTTCAGAGTTTAATTTACTCAGTGGCTATGTCACTGTGTCCCGTTGCAAGAAAAGCAGTGTACCAGCAAAACTGTGCAACTCTGCCTTTCGCTACATTGAGCTAAGCAGGGAGAAATGTGGAGGCCTCAAAATGTTTTCTATGAAAGACCAGTAACATTTTTATGAAAGGTCAGAACTACTTAGTGGAGCTCCTGCATGCTTTCACAGTCAGTCAGGACCTGGTTGTCTTCAACATTTTCAATATATCGATTTATTCCTGGCCCGTCTCTGCTTTAGCTGGGTAAGCAGATTTACCTGAGATGTTAGGTGCAGGGAAGAACAAACTCACAAAAAACATCTGTTTGCAGGACTTTCTGGTGTGTTTGCAGGACCATCTACTGAACTGCTCAGATGAAACGTTTGTTCACCTTTTGGATGTGAGCTTTGCTGTGTTAGTAAATCTTGTAGTGGCCTCACCTGTTAATGGTGCACTGCAATCCCCCTTAGGAGATACTGGGTGGTTTAACTTGTGACTTCGTCCCTGCTGTGTTTTAAGCCCTGATCAGCTGCTCTGTTTCTTTTGTGCTCCCAGAGGTGGGAAATTGGAGTTCAGCATGATCAGTGCTATGCAGCGGGTATCACACACCCAGAAAAAAATGGGGAGGAAGAGATGTGAAACCAAACCACCACAGAACATTTTG
This sequence comes from Antrostomus carolinensis, assembly GCF_000700745.2. Lineage (NCBI taxonomy): Eukaryota > Metazoa > Chordata > Aves > Caprimulgiformes > Caprimulgidae > Antrostomus > Antrostomus carolinensis. The sequence continues at coordinate 9,066 of NW_010297851.1, forward strand.
AGTTTGCAGCCTGAAATCTCTTACAGAGGCTCTTGCTCTCAGTTGACACTTGCATTTACCATTAGTGACCAGTGTTGACGTGATTCTGCCCCTCTGCTCTGCTCTCATGAGACCTCACCTAGAGTATTGTGTCCAGTTCTGGGGCCCACAACATCAGAAGGACATGGACCTACTGGAGTGAGTCCAGTGGAGGCCACGAGGATGATGCGAGGGCTGGAGCAGCTCTGCTGTGAGGACAGGCTGAGAGAGTTGAGGCTGTTCAGCCTGGAGAACAGAAAGCTCTGGGGAGACTAGAAGGCTGAAGGGGCTCCAGAAAGGCTGGGGATGGGGCTTTTGACAAGGGCAGTTAATGACAGAACAAGGGGTTATGGCTTTAAACTGGAAGAGGGGAAACTGAGATGAGATGTGAGGAAGAAATTCTTTGGTGTGAGGGTGGTGAGACAGTGTCCCAAGTTGGCCAGAGAAGCTGTGGCTGCTCCTCCCTGGAAGTGTTGAAGGCCAGGCTGGATGAGGCTTTGAGCAACCTGGTCTAGTGGAAGGTGTCCCTGCTGCTGGCAGGGGGGTTGGGACTGGATGAGCTTTAAGGTCCTTTCAGACCCAAAGCATTCTATGATAATTTACTTAAATATTGTATGTCTGTTACCGTATGGAATAACATCATCATCTGAACAAAGAAACACCTCTGAATCCTAGAAGAGTCCACTGTGAGCTCCTCATTCTACTCTTTTGCAACACACGATATGCATGTAGTGCATGAGCCAGCCTGGTGGAAAAGACTTTGCAGAGGGTAACTCACAGAGTCTATCTAGTTCTGTGGTGAGCTGCCTGGTGCTGGCGTTGTGGAGCCGTACCCCAGGAGAGGACAGTTCTACCCCAGTCATACAGTGACCTGGAGGTGTTTTGTTTCACCTTCCAATTTTTGGAAGCATTTCCCAAGCAAACCAATATGCCAAAGCCTTGGAAGTCTGCCCAGGTCTGTAAAGGTTGTACTACTGTGAGAAGATCTTGTTTCACCATGGTAATGTTTCTGATGGTCCTTCTCAGTGTAGCTACGTGCAGAAAACTGATGTGAAGATGACATCTTCATACTGAAGACCTGACACTGAATGGGAGTCCAGTGAAACGCTCAGACTTTCTGTCAGCTGGGGCCCCAGGTTGAGGAGAACATTACTTAGTTCTTGGATTTCTCACTGTGGAGGGAAAAAGATCTGACAGTTCCTAGGTTGTAATCTTTTTTGTCCCCATATTAGACAAAGATTGGTAAGTCTGACTACAATTCACTTCTTGGAGTTCCCTCAAAGGTAGTACTCCATGGTGCAAACCTGAGGGAAGCACTCTGAAACATTTCTATATGTTCTGCGTACATCATTGGTTGGGCTACTGGGATGTATAGGAAATAAGTAAATAAGAAAGCAAGTAGATCCAGTCACCGGGTTCTCTCCCAGCATCCTGCTTTTGTATGTAAGTAGTCTTTGGGGATTTTAGGAGCTGTTGCCATCTTTATTGATAATTATGCATTACTTATCCTCATGCCCCATGTTTCTTCCAATTTAAAAATTCTTCAAATAAAAAATGCAGCTTGTCACAAAAGCCAGTTGGTAATTTTACTACAGAACTACCATCCACAGTATAGAGTTACTATGGATATATATACACACTGTGTTTTCTATATATCTCACTATACATTATTTATTGTAATCATGGCAGTATCAGAAAAGCAAACTGATTAATTTGACATTAAAAATGTGTGGTATCTGGAAGAAAAAAATCGAATGGGAAAGACATTTCCTGATTTACTCTGTATTTTTTTTTTTTTTTTTTTTGATTGCTCTAGAGCCTGCAAGATTGGTGTTGGATGTCATAGAATCATAGAATGGGTTGGGTTGGAAGGGACCTTAAAGCTCATCCAGTCCCACCCCCCCTGCCATCAGCAGGGACACCTTCCACTAGACCAGGTTGCTCAAAGCCTCATCCAGCCTGGCCGAGAACACTTCCAGGGAGGAGCAGCCACAGCTTCTCTGGGCAACCTGGGACACTGTCTGACCACCCTCACAGTGAAGAACTTCTTCCTAATATCTCATCTAAACCTCCCCTCTTTCAGCTTAAACCCATTTCCCCTTGTTCTGTCACTAACTGCCCTTATGAAAAGTCCCTCCCCACCCTTCCTGGAGCCCCTTCAGGTACTGGGAGGCTGCTATAAGATCTCCCCAGAGCCTTCTCTTCTCCAGGCTGAGCAGCCCCAACTCTCTCAGCCTGTCCTCACAGCAGAGCTGCTCCAGCCCTCAGATCATCCTTGCGGCCTCCTCTGGATTTGTTTTAACTGGTCCATATCTCTCTTGTGCTGGGGACTCCAGAACTTCTCCAGCTAGTTAGAAGCAAATACACTACATTAGTCAGGATATCTCTGCTGCTTGATAACATGCCCGAGACCCACAACGATGAGATAACTTAAAAAAATAAGGATTAAGATTTTTTCTTTTTTAGATGCTAAAATACAATGCAGTTGTGGTTATTCAGTATAGTGGGAAATGTAGGAGATAATTTCTGAAAATGAGCACTCATTCTACAGAGGTGTCAATAGCTGTGTTTAAATTATACGACATGCTCTGAACATTGATCTGCAAGGGGTCATGTCTTCATTTGGTTCAAACTGAAATAAAGCTGTGCTAATGTGCCCCTCCTATTGTCAGTTTTGACCAGGTAGGTGATTTGGAACAGACTCTTTTTAAGTCAGTTGGAATTGGGAATTTTTATGGTCCCTCAAAATAGTCGTGATTAAGTGCACGCGTGTCCACTTACAGAATCAGAAGAGCCAGATGATACTTTACATGAGTTACCACTTTTAGGTGCCACTTCATATTTTGTTCCTCCTGGTGTTTGTTTGAAAACAGATGATATACACGTATACATCCATTTTAAGGTCAAATATCCTTTCCTAACTCTACAGTTCTCTTGCAAAACGGCTTGTTTGGTATCTTACAGATACACATTCAATGTTTTTAGGAGGGAGGCAATAAAGGTAGAGTTGGAAAAATCCTAAAGGAAGATCAAATTTAAATGTAAACATATTTGCTGCTTTTTTAAAAGAGAATTGAGGGAAAAGGGATATAGAAAATTACAGGCTTTGGTAAAATAGTGTTTCAGAGCAATGATTTCTTTCCAAAAAGAAATAATTCCTTGCATAATGTGCCAGCATATTTTAAAAAGACATATCCCAAAACACTAGAAAATAATCTAGTCTTTAAGCAAAAAGTTACTTCTTTATCAAATAATGGAAGTGTGGTAGGAAAATAAATTGACCTTAACTGGATTGCTATGCTGCACTTTAGTAGAAATGATAAATAACAGTAAGGAAGATGTGACTTCTGATGCTCTATCAAAACATGTTCCCAAACATTTAGTCAATTCATAAAAAGGAGGAAATCTGAAATGCAATTAACCCTGGCACACTATATAGTGAAGCTGCACAATTCTTTGCTAATTTAATTCCTAATCCTCACTTTTTGTCAGTACTGGAAACACAATACATTGGACTGAAAATTAGAGTTCTGTATGAAAAAAAAAGGTGAGTCTGCATACGAAGCAACAACTTTATTTCCACCTATAACTCAAAATGGGAGTTGGATTTTAAATGTAACCAACACACCTTTACCTTTCATCAGTGTAGTTTTGAGCTGAAAAGTTTTAGTACTCTTCAAAAACAGATGTACTGACAAAAACCTGCTTTAATTCAAGAAGCTGGCACTTGCATGAGCATTTTGCAGCTACTGCACTTAACATTTCAGTGATAATTTGTGGGTCAGTAGCCCACAAAGGTCTGTCTCCTCTTAGGGCTGCTTTAACCCAGCGTCTTTCAGACAGTCAAGACTGCAAAGCATCACTGACATTAACACAAAAGTGGTTCCTATAGGCTTGGTAACCCTCTGCCTGGGAGGGTTGGGAACCACGAGGGGTTGGGAACCACGCGGTGATGTGAGCAAACAAGCTCCTGTGTGAATGAGATGTGGAAAGAAGAGTAAATAAGAAGCAGGACTCAAAGGAGATGTGAGCTTTCTCCTACCCAGGGCTTGCACGGAGCTTCTGTCATTACCTGCTGCCAGGAGCTGAGGTTTGTGCCATAGAAATCTGCTCTGAGCTGTGATTTGAGCTGGGTTTGCTATCCCAACTGGTAACTGGTTGGCTCCTACTGGCTGTAGTAGTTACCATGGAGGTTGTTGTGCAAGAGTTGTAAAGCATTAACTGGTAGATCTTGTGTTTCAGCTGATCAGCAAACTTGCTCTCATTTTGGATCTGATGCATAAGGAGATATGTTATCTCCTTCAGCAGACTTGAGGCATCGGAGACCGGCCTCAAAATGTGAGGTCAATGTTGTGCCTTCATCACTGTTGTTTCTTATGGATGTTTTCAGCTCAGGGAAAAGGTGAGTGATGGACTTTGCTGTTAACATTCTGCTTTGGTTTACATCTAGTCAGCAACATAAACACACCAAAATTCCTGGCAGGGATGTTGAATACTTAAAAAATGTGAGGCAATTGTGTATAAAATTGTTATTTTGTACCACCCAGAGCAATGGAACTGAAATCTTGAATCCAGTGAAATGCCTCAACTTTAGTTGGGGTGGGTTTTCGTTATTTAGGCATGTGTTGATTTAGGCTTTGGTTGTTATTTAGAGGGAAAAAAAAATGAAATTCATGATCTGTATGTGTAAGAAGAAGTTCTCTGAAGCTGTTGTTCCATTTTGTAACAGGTCTGGTTCTTTGTTTCATTGTACATGACACGAAGCATTGCCTCAGCACAAACTTTCCTGGGTTCAAGTTAATTTCTTTTTTTTTTAATGAGTCAACTCCATACCAGCAGTGTTTACGCTAGATGAGGTATCATCCGCCCATGGAGCTTTAAGTTTTAGTGGGATCACAAGTCATCTGCCCTCCCAGGATTTGCTCAAAACCAAAGTTGGAATAAATCCCTTGTATGCCAACAAATTCAGCAGAAATATGATGATGCTTTAGTTAAAGGAGGAGATTGATGACCTCATGTGTGATTAATATCCTTTAAAGCTCCTGCATGCTTCTAGCAGGTAGGACTGGCCTATCAGTTGTTTCTAAAACAAAGTGGCACCAAGTCACTGCTTTGAACTGGAGGCTGAAGTCTGGCCAGCAAGGGACAAACAAAATCATTACCCTGACACCTCTGTTGGCTCTTATACAAATGAGAACTTATTGGTAGTAGCTGAGCCCAGACTTTGTTTTCATATTGCATTTAATCAATCCAAATTAATTAAATTACACTTTAAAAAAATTTGTGCTAATTATCTTTTACTTGCTGTGGCAATTATTTATATTTTCCTATTAAGAAACAAGTTTCCAATGAAATGCGATACATGTATAAAGCACCAACTTGGTGTCTCAACAGAGAGAAATATTTTCCTAATAAAGTTAGGAAGTTAACTTTGGGAAGCTAATGTGAATCGTGAATGTGTCGATCAGTGCACAGATCATCTAAACTGAGACACAAGAAGCTTTGTAGTAACTATATTGTTAACCATCAAAAGTATACATCATTTTATCATGTATACATCATTTTATCAAAACTCCCCAGACAAAAATTAAAGCCCAGTAACCTTGCTCATACAAGACTTTCAAATGCAGAAGAAATAGTATGCCATGCACATGTAAATCTAGCTTGCCACCCAGCTTCCCCTTGGTACTGAACATTAAATAGGATCTGAGTCAGCCCATCAGTTATCTCATCAAATATACATCATGCCTTTCAGTTGACATAGACAAAACCTGGAATGGTTGTTTTATCTTAAATCTCTATGATTTGGAAAGAATACTAATACACCAACAAAATTATTTAGGGGAAAATTGTTCTTTGGTGCCCCATTTTCCCCTGTTTTAAAACCCTCTTCCCTAGTTAACTATATGAATATAAAAGTGAGTGACTGGTATGGCACAGCTGTGAAGTTTTTTTATAAAAACTGCACTTCTATTCAGCACATTCTGTAAGACTTAAAATATTTACTGTAGCTTAATACAATCTTGCATATGATATGTTTTTAGAAGTGACTGAATTATACTCAAATGAGATTCTTAGGAAACCAGGATGCTCTGAACTGGTATCTCAATGCTTGTTTTTTTTCTCCCTTACTGTATGCAAATCCTCATTGTTAGTTTACCTGAGGATTAAGGGATTTACATTATGTGCACACTTAAACTTTCCAATGTCTAACCTGCCACAATAATTTTGCATTCAACTACAGCTCCTGCATGCCTGCATCTGTAGGACCACAGCAAATGTGGCCTCTTTACTGCCACCTCCCTTTAGATAATTTGTTAAATATAATTTCATAATAAATTACTTATTTTGAAGACAATTGCTAGTCAGAGTTTAAGGAGAAAAAGGGAAAACGTGTTTTTAAATCATTGTAAGTCTCAATTTCTTTGTACTACCTCTGTGAATAATCATATTCTTGGTTGATACACATGGATCAGAACTGATACTTTAGGGTATAGTTGTTGTCCCCTAATTAGGAATCAGATTATTAATGAATCCATACTTGACTAGAAGTTACTCAATTATCACCGTTTCCCACTCTGTTTGCTGCAGTGATGCTGAACTCTGGTGAAGAAAGTCCAAGTCCACAGCGGCTTCTTGTTTTCTCTGCAGTTACTGGGAGACTGTAAAGGTTTGTGTGTAGCTCATCTTTGCCCTGTGTACCTACAACCCCATGTAAAATGTGTACATTTTGCAGGACCTACAAAAATCCCTTTCCTTTCCTGGAAAGGAAAAGATGGACTGTGGCCTAAGGAAGGTTGGGTGGAGAAAGCCGAGAAAACCATTCCCACTCCAGAAAACTGTCCAGTCCTTTGTGCTAAGGAAACACATTTGTTTTTTTTATCCTCACCTTATAATGGATGCTAGCAGTAAGGTGACTGCATTGTAAATCCTCTCCAGATAATTCAGTAAAGAATTGTACCAACTCTAGTGAACCCTCATTTGGGCCCAGAGTGATACAAAACATTTATAAAGAGATTTTTGGCTAAGTTCCTCTAATATGGAGACTATAGAACACAGGCATTTGGGGCGCAATGTAAGCAGCATGCCTTTTAAATACAGATTGTATTGCCTAAATGTTGGAATACTCTTATTGGAAAATGCAACTTGAATTTGGCCTGCCTTAGGATTTCAAGTTTAAACAGTAAAAGCTTTGAAAATCTGTAGATGTGTGTCAGAAAAATACAAAAATTGTGGTTGTGGTTGTGGCTGGGCATAAGCCAGAATGATAGGCACTTTAACCGGTGTAAATTTATGGCTGGAACAATTTACGTTGAGAATAAACAGTTTAATGGATAGTTGGAAGGATTAAAGGATGCTCAATCCATCAGATTAAACCTGTCATTCTTGCTGGTGAATGGTGCCATTATCTGACTTGGAAGCTAACATTCTTTCAGAGGAGACATTTTAACTAGTTTACATCTATTGACAAAAGCTTCTCTAATTCCATCAGTGATACTTTGGCCCTGCTGAAATCAGGGGCAAAACTTCCCTTGACTTCAATGAGTCAGAGATTTCACCCTTTATCTTTCTGGTGTATGAAATGTCGAGAAATCCCTAATGAGAACAGCTGTCTGCAGCGAGTTTCTCTTTGAATCTGAATGATGAGCTTTGAAACATGACTCTGAAGTTTGATGGCCAATAGTAAACGTGCTGTTCTGCTTTGGAGGTTTACATTTTCATTTTCCCTAAGTGTTACTAAAAGAAATAGTAAGATAACTAGCACTGACATGCAGTCAATTTTACCATAAATCAGCGATGTGATACGCTTTTCCTACTAGGCTGAGATACACAGATAAGGAAAAGCAACACTAGTTTGGAAGGAGGACAGGAAGAGCAGATTTTCCACGGCTTGTGTCTGGTGAGGTGGTCCTTAGTTTCCTACTCTCTGGTTCCCATTTCCCCAGCTTAAAAATAACAAGGCAGTTTATTTCACTCTTTTTCATTAGCTGATGCAATGCAAGTAGACACCTTTTTCTTCTTTAGATAAGAGATATTTTATGGACTGAGTTTTGTTGCTGTTTACACAGTGAACCTCTTAAAGTTTGGAAAAAGTATAATGTTTACACTAGATTTTAATAAGGGACAATGTTACTCTAAATCTATTCTGTGGAATAAATGTGAAGAAAAAAATACAGGAACTTTGAGTTTGTAAATATGCAAAATAGATGTCAGGGATCAGAATGTCAGTTTGTGCTGTAAAGGGGCCCTGAAGAGTTATGAGTTGTCCATTCATAACCACATGCTTCCCTAAACCCTTCCCAATCATTTCAATGAAGCCTGAACTTCATTAAAGCACTAGGTTGGACTGAACTTTGGGGACTGGAGCTTATTTTATTAAAGGTACTGGTTAAAGTCCTAACTGATCCATAGCCTGACTCAAAGATTGGATTCAACACCCACTAAAGGTGAAGAGGATCTCTTTCCCCAGCTCTAGGAAAAAGTAAAATACAATTATTTTTATTAATATTTATTAATTTTCTTAACCATCAGTCATACATTCTTGGCCCATAGCAAAACCCAGTGCAACTCAGATAACTCTTTTAATTCAGATATTGCATTTAGTTACATTACTTACCTTTTCTGCAAGCCAAGAGATTACGCACGGACAGACACCATGACTTGGCTGACAAATCATAATTTACTAAGTTGAGGTAATTTGGATTTGATTTTGAGTCCTGACTTAACTTCTAAGAGTAACTGAATAGATCTGTTCATTGGTCACCTCTGCTCTGTATGCCATGGTGTTACCAGGCAGCAATTACCCGTGAGACATATTTTTGCTGTTGGGAGGTGGAATAGGGTCTGAGGTGTGCAGGAGGTGAGGG
>NW_010297851.1:17976-37948 GCF_000700745.2 Antrostomus carolinensis
GCCTGGGGGAGCAGCAGCTCTTGTGGTTCTCTCCTCTGTCATCTCTAGGGTCTGGTGTTTTTTTTGTTTTTTTTTTTTAACATTGTCATGCCTTTCACATTTCCTCGTGGAAACATTTGAACTGACTGTCCCGAGCAGCAGGCTTCCTTGTTATTTCCAGTTGGAGGCTCCTGCCATGAAGAAAAGCATTAGCAGAGCATGAGAACCCGTGCTCAGAATTTCTTGCATTCCAAGCAAGGACCACAAAAACCTTTGGTGGCTGCTTCCCAGCCTGTCTTCCTCTGAAAGACACTGATACTTCCAGATGTTTAAGAGTTCTTTTTTCACTTTTTTTCTTTTAAAGGTAGCCTCGTTAATATGCACAATTTCTTCTAATCCTCCTTGTATCTCATGGTGCTCATCAGGGTTTAATTTTGCTGCATTTCTTCTAAAGCAATGCAATACGAATTATTAGAAGAGAGATGTGATCACTGGAAATGCTTGTAAGATGAAATACATTCTATTTGGAGTTTTCATAAGTCATCACATCAAAAGTTCGATTGTTTAATCTGAAGAGTGTATATTTTATACACACATACTGTTGGTCTGTGTCTGCTATATAGAAATGCATGGTACACCTGGCAAGGAGCAGCATTATAGCTGTGCTAAATGCTTGGGGAAGTCACCTGAAAATTATTTTATTATAGAAATAAAAAAATCCAGAAGAGTCAGAGAACCATCCCTTTCCTGAAAAGCATCCAGACTTTATGGGAGCTGAAGCTCTCTGTTTTCTCAGTTCTGCCTTAGCTTGAGTATCTTGCAGCTCCTGATTTTTCAGTGGAGAACATGCAAAATTTCAATTCATCCTTCAGAACCAGAACCCAGCTGTAATAAATCCATGTTGAGAGGGGAAAGGAGGCAAATTACCATTTAGATGAGCAAAGGAGGAAAGGATAAACTTTGACAGATGACAAAAATTCCTTGAGTTAATTAGGTGAGGAGATAATATTTAGAACAGCCTTCTCACGTGAAATGCGGAGAGGAAAGTGGATAATAATATTTAAAGAGAGAAAGAGGAGGCGAAATTTTTCTTTTGAGAAGTAGAGAGGCACAAGGTGTGTGAGGCAGGCTGGAGCGAGTTAACACAAACTTGTAGAAATGAGGAGAGGTGTCTGAAGCTGGAAATTTTATAATGGAAAGTCTAGCAGTCACCACTAAAATAAATTATGGACATGAGTGCAGCGTGTGTGATGTTTCATGGAAGTGGTATGCTTAAGTAAAGGTTCCCTTATTTTTTTCTTTTTTTTCTTTTTTTTTTTTTTTAAAAAAAAAAGCTTTATATATTATGCTGCAGTAGGTTTTGCTTTATTACTTTAAAATTCATACAAGGGTAATTCTGCAGTAGTAATTTTGTCTTTCAAGGATGTCATACTGTGTCATTGCTTAAATATCAAACGGAACGCTGGGGACCAAAGCTCATTTTGAACCTACAGGTGCAGAAATTTCTAGAAAGATGATTTATTATAAAAGGCTGCTTGTGCATTGTGACAAATCTAGGCTGGGTTTTTATGGATCTGTATATGCACTATGGATATTAAAGTTTTATGTATACAAATAATCTAATAAAAGGCACAAGTGATGTGAGTGCAGTTAATTATGATCTCCTGCGAATGTAGCCCAAGGTTTGTAATGATGTTGTGGGCTCCCCTGAAGTCGTAGAGGCTCAGAATTTGTACCCTAGTTTGGCAGGAACAGGGTTTCATCCTTGTCTGTGGGGCGTTTCACTGTCTGCTTCAGTAGTTCCCTCTTCATCCCTACTGCAAAGGGATGATAATCCAGTTGATACTGGGCATACCATTAGTTACCCACTCTCCTCCTTCAGTCTTGAATTGAATGCAAGAAACATTTTTGTGTCCTGTTTACTCTTTCTGAACTTGGATTTCGGTGGTAGTATAATAACATTAGATTAAATGATGCTCAGTCCAGTCATCAAATTTTGTACTGTGGCTATTGGATCATCTTCCCTGGTTTTCATCTGTTGTGTACTTGAGTGAGGGCTACTTCCAACACAAATTGTAATCACTCGACATAGTCACTCCTTTGGAATCTGCACATTTTTATTTCCATATGAGATGCAATTTAATCATTAAGGGAATTTTTTTTAGCGCCAGCGTAGCATACCTTCATAGGAGGAAGTTGACCCCAATTTTGTAAGCGGGTGTTTATGAAGTCAAAGGTGGACTCTTAACCAGACTTAGAAGCCAGGCCAGCAGCAGAATGCCCAATCTGGCACACACAGGAGAAATTATCCACGATTAAAGACTTTCTGATTAATATGGCTTATGTGCCAAAACTGCACATGCAGCGTATGATCTCAATTAGAGTGAAACCTAATTCTTCAAGGCTAAGCTCCAGATTCATTCTGTAATTTCTTCTTTGTTTAACTTGGACATTTTTTGACAACAGGATCTAAAAGAGATGTGTGGGGGAGGGGGCAGAACCCCCCCCTTCCATTATAAACTGCAGTTTTGTAGAAAATATCTTTCTCATGGTACCGCGCTGAATACCTTGACTATTTAATTTTGAGAAGGGTTGTTGTGCATTCCTCTAAGGCACTGCCATTTAGTGTTGCTAATGGAGCTGTAACAGTTTTTGGGGAAAGAATGAATACTCGTGTGCAGGTTTTCTGCTTAAAAAGTAACTCTTGCCAAAGAAAACTGCTTGAAGGTGGAAAGGAATAAGTATATAATCACGCCACTGTCATTACCTCTGATATTAAGAAAGTAGGAAATGTCAAAGGCCCGTAAGAAAAATAAGTTCAGGTTTAATGAGTCTGCTGGAGAGGAATTATCAACATTAATCATTTAGCTAGTAGACTAACAGAGCTGGCATCAATAGAATAACTTTTTCCATCCTGTTTTAATACGCAGCAGTTGCTCTAGCTTGTTTCTGAGACTCTTTTTTTATTTTTTTATTTTTTTTTTTTAACCGCTAATCCCAAAACATCCTGGAAACACAAACTAATGAACTAGTATCATCGCATTTTAAGTGCTCTTCCAAACCAATATTAGTACAACTTAAAGAGAATTCAGCAGTTAGGCAACTCGTGTGTGGGAAACGAGGGGTTCCAGGCTCGGGGGAATCTGTGCGTGGAGGATTTTGCAAGCTGTGCAGTGGAGCTGGGTGCATGGTCCTGGTTTGCTGTGGGTACCAGAGGAGCAGAGGGCTGGTAAATCTCTGTGCCAGCATGGAGCGTTCTTCAGGAGTGGGTCCAAATACAGAACTGGTGCTGTAGTCTGGCATGAAGCAGCCCTAGGGCCTTTTTTTTTTCAAATGAAACACTGATTTTTTGACCTGTAAATCTTGAGAAAAGAGTCGTTTTTTTTTCAAAGAAAAGACACATGAACACCATAGTGTGTCAAATATCTGAAGAGGTTGTAGCTTTGGTGTAGAAAAGTTGATTTCTGGGGGTCTGTATCCTTTTTTTAAAGCGACATTAGTTGATATATAAAGAAGCCACACATGTTACAACGTTTTATAGCTTCCCTATTCCTGGTTTTTATTTAAATAATGAAAAAGCTAAAACTTGTACCTGCAGACCTGTGGGCTATCCTTCAAAAGGGGAATTTTGAAAATTTCATAGGTTTGTATATTTTCTGAGGTCCAAAGGGACCATTGCAGTCGGGGGTAATCTGACTCCAATTTTCATTTTCTTGATGGATTTTTACATTTAAAGAAATTTGCTAAAATTCCAGGTAGGTACTATCATGAGGTCCCTTCTAACAATGGACAGACCAACATTTTGGCCATTACACACAGTATGTGGCTTGAGGAAAAATGTGTTTTAACTGGTAAACGATACAAATGGTACTGACCCATCTTCCTGGTACTGCTGCTGTATAGCCAGGGAAAGGTTGATGCACAATACTGCTTCCCACAACCAGGAGGAATCGATTGCCACTTCTGACATAACGTGACATCTTGAAATGTCTCCTTTTCTTACTCCGATGTGCAGTGGCTGCAGTGGACAGCTTTCCATTGACATCAGAGAGCAAGTATTTACACATGCTCCTTCTCCTGTAGTACTGTAAGATCAGATGCACTCATATTCCATGGTAACAGAATAACCCTTGTGGCTTCTGCGTGGCTTTGGCAGATATTTTTTGTGAAATGGAATCCATATGCTGGGGTGACCCTTAATGAAACCCTTTCTCTAATTGCTGTATTAAGCTTGCTATTTCCTTGTCATTGTTTACGCTTTTAAATCTATAATATATTCCAAATTAAGTATGTTTGAATGACAGCATTCTGATTTAATTATAGACTTTATCATTGATTAGGCCAGACAATCTAGACAGCCCATAAGCTCTTCTGGAATAGCTTCATGAATAAGACCAGGCAGCTACAAGGTTCTTATTCTAATAAAATAAAGCTAAATAAAAGTATTACCTTAAGTAAATTGGAACTTCTTACTCTGTAATTTTGCAAAATAGTAGCAGTGTTTTCTAGACCATCTCCAGCTAAATAACTTTCTGGTTAGCTATTTGTTCTTAAAATGCTTGATTCCTTATGCAATCTAATTTTTAATATTCTTGCTTTATCCTTTGCTTCCAGTAATTCAGCATGTTCAGAATAAAAATGAATAGTTAACATTACTGAATTTATAATACCGGTGCTTGGTTTTGTTTAGAAATAAAGGTTTAGTCTGTACTCAATTTCATAATTTCATAGCACAGTCAAGAAAGAAACAATGAGCAAAGTAAATTGGGGAGCGTGGAGCACCAGAGCAGGGAAAGCAAACTGGTGAGAACCTTTCATTGATGTTCACAGTTTTGCAGTGTTTGTGACGTCAGGATTGGAACAAGGGAGGATTTGGGAAGAGAGAGGGAAAGGTGATCCAGACAAAGAGGATGATTGTATAAGGCAGAGAGTCATGAAAATGGAGAGAAAACAAAAGGTCCAGGTAAGAGACTTGTTCAGGGAAGATGAACTTCCGATTAACAAAAGACAGAGGCAGTTGGAGCACCAGTTGGCCCAGAGAAGGGTTTACTCAACATTGTATGCAATGAATACAGAAAAGATCGAGTAGATGACACGGACCCTGTGCAGAGCTCGGTGACTTTCAGGAGTGTTTCCACAGCAGAGGTCATTTCCCTGTATTTGTTTTAGCCATGTCCACACCCTTATGTTTATTTGATGATAATACTCTAGCAAATCTAATTTTATTGGCAACAGTGAATTCAGGCCTTGAATTGGCACATTAAATCCTGCGGTGTCAGCCTCGAAGAGACTGAAGTTTACATTTATGTTGGTCAACTCCAGCTTCTACTGTGTGGTGACATAATTGGTTCCATAAAGAGTTTATAGTGTCACAACAAAATCCTTAGATTACCATGTATGTGGCACACAAATGTTTCTGATGACTCAGTGCCCATGTTGGGTGGCTCAAGATGACAAAAATTTTCCTACTAGACCTTCCCAGGGACTTTCCAGAGAGTTTGAACCTCACCTACTGTATGGGGAAAGAGAAAGTAGGACAGAAGAGTAGGAGTAGCTGAAAGTCTCACCACGGACCTCAAATTCATTGCCAGAAACCTGGGTAATGGTTTGTGAACGTCTTTACGCTGGTGCAGATGAGAGGTAATTGATTGGAGATGTGTGCGGCTCGTGGAGAACTGCAGTCGTGGTTAGTGCTGCTAACGTGTGCTTCATTTTATAGCAACTGCAGTTTCTAGAGTAGCCCAATGCAAAATGTGTCGCCCCATTTTACAAGCCCAATATTGCCGTACTCTCACTTACTGTAGAACTCTGTGCAGCAATTACAGCACAGTTTAATTTACAAATCATTACAGGGTTTAGCCATTACCAGTACAAAGTAGTTACTTTCTCTGTGCAATTGAAACCTAATTTTCATGCCATCTGAAACTTTCAGGCATCAGGTAACACTTTATTTTATAAGGAAAAAAATAACCATTTATTTAAATTGTAAAATCTGTGTATTTACAGAGTGGCTGGTTTTGCTCTTCGGGTTTCGCAGCAATTACATTGGAAGCTATTTCTGAAAAACTAGGCTCTTATTTCTGAAAAAATAAGTTATCAGCAATTGCTTCCTATGCTTGCATAATTGCTTGAATAATTGTACTTTACAAAATGAAGGAAATTACCCTTTAATGCTGCCTAATAATTCTGATAGTTTGTTAATCCACAAAGAGCACAGGGGCTCTAAAAGTTGTGTAACTCAGATATTAAGGCGATAATCCGAAGCACGTTTCTTGTGCAGTTAGTATGAAATGTGTTTACATGTCAGGGAGACAAAGTGGATTTAGAGTTAATTTTGCTTTTAAATAAAAAAGAAAAAGTGGTCGTAAGCATGCACGAGGTAGTTTATCAGAGTAATTCTGAGGAGATTTTTGTGTGGGTAAAATCTATATCCCTTTAGCAGGCCATTTGAATACTTTGCTGTTTGACTTCATCCTTAAAATCTGTGAGGGAAGAAAAAAAGTTGGAAGTTTTGCAGAATTGAGCTTTAGATGCCTGTTGCAAATCCATTTATACATGACAGCGGTGGAATCGAGAACAAATCGTCAGGACACAATGACAGTGACAACAATACTTACCTGTCATGAGTAGGTTTCAAATAGGATTGCCAAATGACTTTTCTCTTAAAAATTGTTCCCCATTTTATGTAAGGCATAGTTTTATGCATTATACTGTCAGCAGGCTTCGTGTTAGATTTACTTTATTGCGTATTGCATTGACTTTATGTTCTTACATAAATTATGAATAAAAAAAATTAAAGCTGCCTTGTATTGAAATCTGGACATGATGAGTGAGCTTCCTGAAAAGAAAGGTTTCTGAATATATATATTTTTTTTTTTCTAGTAGGAATGACTTATTCTTTTGAGTTGAGCACACTTTTCCTATCTGTATCTAAAAGTCTGCAACAGGAGCTGTGAACTCCTCTATTTCTTAATAAAATTTCTACCTTTGTGATTTTTATTTTTATTTTATTTTTTGCCAGTATGCGCACTAAGTGCAGTCTGTGTGCAGCCTTGGGCTTCAGAGACTAACAAAATTTAAATCAGTTTTATACAAATAGTTTTGCTCAGTGAAGCTCAGTCTTGCTGAATTAAGTCTACAGATTGTAAAAGGTGTTTACTTACAGTATGTCACTAATTAGCCCCAATATTCCTGTCAAAAATACTCCCTTTCTAAGTACTGTACAGTATGTTTTTGTAGTCAGCAGAAAAACTTAACTCACTGGCGCTTGGTCTGTCTCTTCGTTGCTTCTTCTCAGTACCTTAATTGTGTGTTCATCTACAGGTTTTGAACTTCTTCTCTAGTTTCTTCTTTTCCCCCATCTACTTGGGGGAACTATGTTGTTTAAAAGTTGCTTCTGCCTTTATCTTGTGCCCTTTCCTATAATATCATGTTCTTATGTTTTATTTTGTCCACCTTATTCTTCTCATGCACGTCTATCTCTCACCTGGGATCCTTTTGTTTCCTGATTCCACGTGCTTCAGTTGCTTCTGCAGTAGCAAAGACTGCTGGGATAAGGATACAGTTTTGGAGGGGACATGAATGATAAAAGAGAGGACATCAGCAGAGAGCAAGGAAGTGTCTGTGGTTGTAAGCTTTATAAAACAACAACAAATATGGTGCAAAATTTTTTTTTTTTTTATATCAGCTTGTAAGAGGGTCCATGAATTATTCAGGCATGTTTAATAACTTTTTTTTTTTCTTCAATTAACTCTTTTTTTTTGTAAATATGTTTTTGGATAGGAGAGATTTAATCAAGAGTTCCAAAAAAACCTGTTGATTTGTCTATGGACCTCTCTGACTTCCCTAGCTTATACCCTTTTCATTCTCTTGGATATACTTCAAGGACAAGACTCGTCTAGAAAGGGGCATGTATGGCATGGCAGGTCAGAAGAAAGAATAGAGCTGAGCAGCGTGGTAATCAAACATCTTGTCAAAATATTTCCTAATGGTATAAGCTTTCTGTTAGAGGTAGCATGCTTTGATTAAAACAAAAACGAACAAACAAAAACCCCCCAAAACCCAACCTGTGCCTCCTGCAACTTGGAGTCTTTTCTTGGTTGCCATGGTGGTAAGGTTTCACCCATTGTCCAGGCTGTATGTCCTGGATCACATAGTAACTTTATTTAGTAGGAATCCCAATTTACCCTATTTTTTGTGATAGAAGCAGGTGCTCTGCTGTGTTTAGCAAGTACAACCACAAAGATAATATTAACTGTGGTGGTACAATAGCCCTTGGTCTTGGGTTGTCATTCTCTTCACCAGCAGATGGAGACCCAGATCGCGAGACCCGGTTTGGCAGGCACAGTTTGTGGTTAACACGTAATAATTGGTTGCCAGTGGATTTCAGTGAAATTTCCATGCCCCAGTACTTTCGAGGTCTGATTCTAAATCTATGGACATCTAGAGGCCTCTAATCCCCTCCTAGATTCTAGCTGAAAACTTTTGGTAAGGGAAGCAAGGAAGAGGTAGATGGACACTGCTATCTAACAAGAACCAAACAACCTGAACGTTTTGGTACCTCCGCAGAGAATTTTAATAAAATACAGAATTTCATTAGCTTGGGATGACATGAATCTTGCAGGAAGAAAAATAACTGTGTAGGAAATGTCTTCCTTTAGGATTTGATGTATACCATCCCAGATTCTTGAGCTTTCTTAAAGCAGCTAGAGTACTTTCCTACCAGACTGCTTGCTGCCTGCAGAACATCTCTGGCAAGGGCTGAGTCTGCAGGGCTTGAGCATTTGGCCATATTGTCTGGCAAAGATGAAGGCTGGGAGCACGGTTTTTACTTCACAAATATCTGGTAGAGGCCTTCCCCTCTTTCTGTCCATGGAGTTCCTGTTCATTGGGCAATGGAAGTCAGAAAGGACTATATTACTTTCCCTGCTGTAAAAGCCATATAATCCACATAGGTGCCGATTTATTGGCTGGCTGTCCAAGAGGTATGGTCTCTCTGACTGCTTAAACTTCACTTACTATACTTTGTAATTCTTCATTATTTGCTGGATGTTCCTGCTTATTTCATATTCTTGGGGTTGGGATAGAATGTGGGTAGGTTGCTGGTTAAAAAAAAACCACAAACAAAACCAAAAAAGACAAAATTATGGTTATTTTGTGTCGTAATTTTACCTGTTCTAAATACCTGACTTTTGGAAAATCATACATATTTTGCAAAAATTGTCTTAATCTCTAACCATTTTATCACAAAACATGCTGTGAAACATTGTTCTCACTGATGGAGATTAGAGATGATTTTCCATCAAAGATGTGAAAAAGCCCTGAAAGTATCCAACTCCCAGATCAAGTCCTGTCGGGGACCTGAGAAGTGCAATCTATCTTCAGGTGTTTCTTTGTCTTTAGGAACCTGCAACTGGTGTCAGTCATGTCCAGATAACACTAAAATGGTTGCTGCAAGCTTGATCTTGATGTGGTACTTGCAGCAGTAGTCAGCATGGAAAAATGTATGGGAGAGAAATGTGATCATAGAATGGTTTGGGTTGGAAGGGACCTTAAAGATCATCCAGTCCCACCCCCCCTGCCATCAGCAGGGACACCTTCCACTAGACCAGGTTGCTCAAAGCCTCATCCAACCTGGCCTTCAACACTTCCAGGGAGGAGCAGCCACAGCTTCTCTGGGCAACCTGGGACAGTGATTCACCACCTTCACAGCAAAGAATTTCTTCCTAATATCTCATCTAAACCTCCCCTCTTACAGCTTAAAGCCATTTCCCCTTGTTCTGTCATTCCCTGCCCTTGTAAAAGTCCCTCCCCGCCCTTGTAAAAGTCCCTCCCCAGCCTTCCTGGAGCCCCTTCAGGTACTGGGAGGCCGCTAGAAGGTCTCCCCAGAGCCTTCTCATCTCCAGGCTGAACAGCCCCAACTCTCTCAATGATGATGTCATTCAGAATGATGTCTTCAGATATTCTTCTGCTTTCTTTAAGTGTAGTGAAGTAAATTGTGATACTCTCACCTACTGGAAAGAAAAGGCTTAATGATGCTACATAGGGTCGAACAGTTGTGTTTTCCAAAAGGTCGGCCATGCTTTATACCAAGTTTCAATGTAGTTGCCACTTACCGTTCTGCATGCACTTCACTGGAGCCTGTGCTGTTTATAAGCATGAGCACACCAAAAAGCTTAAACAAAAACATTTTAAATGTTTAAGTACAATATTTTCAAAAATGTTGTCACGCTAGATGGCTTTGTGTATGACAGTGTTGAAAATGTTGCGAAGAGAGAGCCCTGGGACAGGCTGCCCAGTGGGGTTGTGGAGTCTCCTTGTCTGGAGACATTCAAAACCCGCCTGGACGCCTTCCTGTGTGATCTCATTTAGGTTCCTGCTCTGGTAGGGGGATTGGACTGGATGATCTTTCAAGGTCCCTTCCAATCCCCAACATTCTGTGATTCTGTGATTAGGAGTGTAGCTAATCCTAGTCTGTGACCTGCATTTTTAATAACGGAATGTTAGTGATCTAGCACATGCTATAAATAACGTGCACATGTGCAGACTGAGATTACTTAGGCCTATTTTCAAATAACATATAGTTGAGAATTAAGCTTTTTTTTTTTATGGCTCTCTGTGGGAACAGTGGAAAAAGAATAAGAAAAGACATCCTCTGAAAATGATGGGGCATTTTTAAAAATGTAAAATACCAATTTCTGTAAGAGTTAAATGACAAATACACAGCAAGTGACCAGGTATTATCTGTATTTATTAAGGTGCAACTTTAACCTTTCATAACCCCAAGCTCCATATACAATTTTTTTGTACTTTTTGGCCTTTAACACTGTGGGCATTGTCTGACTTTCTTTTAATTTCCTTTAGAGATGCACAAGACACAAGAATCATGACCAGTTTGCTAAAGTGAAACTGAAGGGTTTGAAATCCTTTTCCATACTTGAACATTACATCTCATTTTCCATTCATTTATTTGGCAAATATAATTTCAGCTTTTAGGGTGGATTTTGTTTTGGTTTTGCTTGACCAATCTGGAAGGCTACTTACATTGCACCTGTATTTACACCCTGTCCACACAACTAACTACAAGCTTCAGAGCTGATCCAGTAAGATTTATATGTTTGAATGATTCTGAATTTCCTGATTCTTAGTATTTGAAAGGAGAGAGAGGGTGATACATAAATGTAGGATCCAGAAACCAACTGTGAGGGGTGTGGTGAAAAAGTGGTGACTTCTAGAATCGCAGGTAGTGGATGCGTTGATGAGTGTGTTGGTTTTCAGGCTTCTTGGATTGTTGGGCCACCTTCACCTTCCACAATTTCTTGTGGTAAACCATTAATAAATCAGGAGCCAGTTAGCACAACCTTACAAGTCTTTGTTGGATGATCTTGGGGTGGGAGAGTAGGGTAGGAGATGAACCAGTGTTATTCCATGATCGTTGTATCCAGCAGGATCCACGCACTGTGGCGGTCCGTGTTGGGTCAGAGCCTAACAACTTCAGAGGTGTAGCAGGCTGCTCATTTTTGCTGGTGTAGATGCCAGAAATGATTTGCAGTTGAAATGCTGTTAGTTTTAGCCCACCTTGGATGTTGACAGCCCTGCAGTTAATATCCTAGAATATGAGACAATTTTTTTAGCAACTTAGGTCCTGGTGATTTCACTCAAGAAGAAGATTTCTTCTTTCTTCTTTTCTTCTTTTCTTCTTTTCTTCTTTTCTTCTTTTCTTCTTTTCTTCTTTTCTTCTTTTCTTCTTTTCTTCTCTTCCTCTTTTCTTCTTTTCTTCTTTTCTTCTTTTGGAAACATATGTGTATTTACAGTACTCAATGCACTGAATATTTTTTTTCCCTGTGATTTTACAATTGTCAGCATCAACAACTCTTACCCTCGTTCCACCCTGTGTTCATGCCTGTAAAGCTAAATGCCAGCGCAGCTGAAATCCAACTGCTAGTTTTGTCTGGGACAAAAGCTAACTGTGTATGTAAAGGAAAGTTATAAACAGAGTACCAGCAGTCAGTGCATTCCATCCAGTGTGTAACTTCATACTTATGCATATATAAGAACTGACAAAAACAAAATCCTGTTTTGGTATGTGTAGAAAATGTTCACTGTAAGAGGAAATGAAAATTATTTAGATTAAAGTCAAAACAACAATTTAACATCCCTTTGTGTACACAAACACTCTTCTGAAAGTCACAAATCATAGATGCTTGATGTTCAGAGTCATTTTAAATGCTACTTACCTAAAGCCAGGAGATGAGAAACATGTGGCAGACCTTTTTTGCAAAAGTTCAGGGCCAGGGAGGGTGTGGGGGGGGAGTAAGAGGATGTTTGCATCTGCAGGAGGAGGGCCTAAAAATACTCTAAAAGCCGACAGTTCACTTAAATCATTAATCCTACATTGAAGACATTTCCACATTTTAATGGACTGCAATTAAACTCAATATTTCTTAATACGAGTGTCAGGTGTTTTCAGCAGTGATGCAAATGACTGCTTAGTGCTATATTTCTGAAGGGGAAGGTATTTAGACCAGGCTCATTTGAACAGCCAAATATAAACAAGAGCACATAATTCCATCTGCTTTTTGGCAATTTGTTGTTCCTTTTAGGTTCTCTTTCCCCGTTTGTCTTGTGGACACAGTTTGCAGGAAATGTCAGCCGGTGTGATTGATAGTATGAGATTGGATGTACTGACTTCATGCTTTCATAAAGCAAGACAGCTGTTGGGAGAAACTTTCCTTCAGGAGCTGGAAAGGTTTAAATTTTCCATCTCTTTGACTATTTGGCCTGATGAAGGATTGGGTTTTACCAGACAAGTAAATAAAAAGATGGCTAAGATGTACTAGAAGGTCATTCAAATGATCTTTAAATAGCAATTACTGGAGGGAGGCGGAGGGAAAGCCCTCCATGTTCTGTGTCTGCTTAAGTGAGACCTAAAAAATTATGCTTGTGTTCTCTCAATTTTTTTAACCACTCTGTAAAACAGACAATTTCTAGTAATGCAATTTTACAACGGGAGTTTGTCACGAGGTAGTAGGCAATGGAAGCGATTCAGTTGAATTCCTTGGTTGTCAGCTGTGGTTCTGTGGCTGTGAGACTTTGGCTCACTTCCAGAGTCACTGTGTACTGGAATACACCAGTTTGCAGTTCTTTTTCTTGCTTAAATTAGATACGTTGGTTTAATTTGACTTAATTTGGTTTGTGGGTAAATTAATTGTATCCAAACAAGTAAGCTTTCCTTCCAAGGCAGAAAGGAAAAAAAGAAGTGGACTGTTCATTTTTACAGTTATACCTCGATCTGAAGGATATGAGTTTATTTTGAGGAATGTGTATTTTGCAGATGTTACGAGCATACTCTTGAAGAAGATTGGTTTATTTGGAAAAGCACTATGTGATGCTTCTATTTATTTTTCCCATGCTGTCTGTCTGTTTAGAGGGGTTGGGTGTTAGTTGATAGTCTGAAGGACTAATAACTGAATTCCTGGCTACACTGATTCTGAAAATCTTAGCCAGATCCGTGATTCTGCTGGAGACAGGTCAGAACTAAAACTCAGGAGCTGAAACCTCCTTGACCCAAAACGTTGGTGGAGATGGTGGTTTGAGTCAGTCTCCAAATTCCTCTTCAGTCTATTTTTTTTTTGTAGTCAAACACATCAATATAATGTGTGGGAGTCGGTACTTAAGACCTGTTAACAAGGTCTTCCAAGCTAGATTGGGTTTTATTGGCTTTTTTTACTTCTATGAAACATTGTAAAGTGTCATAAATCTGTAGCAACTATTATAGTATCTGCTTTTTAAAAGAGAAAACAATGTGTAGGTCTAATTGTCAAGGAACCCTAAGCAGCTGAACAGCTTTCTCCAAGAAGCGTATTGCCAAGATGCCAAACAGTCCTGTTCATACTGTGAACCTTTAATCTGGACTTCTCAAAAGAAAGTCTTGTCCCATGGAGCATCATCAAGATTTACTTCAAAGGTAATGAGAGTGCTGTTATAGATGGGGACTGTGTCTCCAGTCCTGATTGAAGCAGAAGAGGTTGAACTTGGAGAGTAGACAGCATTTCGGTGCCCACCTTCAGTTCTCAGTGCTGTTGTGTGCTCTGTGCTGTGCCATACCCTCTGCCTCATTCATCTCTGAAGTTTAAGTTCAAGGCAAAATGCTCAAGGAACAGGAAAATGTGTTCATAGAAGTGGTCATGATATTGTAAGAAAATTTGATATTACAGAAAATCCTAAAAAAAAACCCCAGCCCTCAAAAAAACTTTACAAAAGCTTTAGGAATCATATTGAAATAGCAGCTGTTACTTTGGGCAGCCAAAGGGTGATGTTAGGTGCTGTGCAGAGAAGTTGTGCAGTGCTCTGGGGTAAAAGGATACCAAAGAACTATGTGGGTCACTTCATTTAGATCCCATAAACATTTCTGTAATCAGTAATCATCTGCACTCTGTTTCTTAACTCTGTACGGATCACTGTAACAATCTAATCACTTACACAAATACACAGATTCAACACCACTAATTAGGAGTCTGTAGAACTGGAAAAAAGCCAGTTTATGTTCTACAAGTACAATCAATTTATTGTTAAACATTTAAAGGGCTAAGTATTTATTTTTATCCAAATGAGATTTTTTTTTTTTTAAATATGCTTACAAATTAATCCCGAGTATCTTTATTATCTTTATATGCAGGGTACTGTACTCACTCTTCCAGTAACCCCATTTAAGCAGGTAGTGTTTCATCAGAGAGGAATTCAGTGCTTTGCATTGCCTTGGCAGATTGTGACTGCACTATGATAAATAAGGTTCTGGCAGGTCGCTACTTATTTTTGAACCGTTGTTCTACTGAGTTCTCAAAATTCAGTGCGATCAAAGAACTGCTTTACTGTTGTTAATAATACTTTTATAGCATTAGTGCCTCAAGGTCCCAGTCGAGATGAGGCCCTACAGCCCTAGACGTTGTACAGACACAGAGTAAGAGACAATCTCAGTACCCTAAGAAATTCACACTCTAACTAGCAAGAGCAGATGGAAGCATGATGCACAAAAGGATGACTAAATACCCGTGGTAAAGTCTCTAAACCATCTTACAATATTCTTTGGCTTAAATGCTGGAATGTGCTGCCTCTGGAGAAGTTACTTCCATTTGTTTTGTTGCCTCAACAGAATATTTTTTTAAAGTGTAAATAACATACTTAACATTAAGTAAAGTCAAACATACTTTACATATAGAAATGAAAGTACCGATAACTTATAAAGCATCCAGAAAATAATTACAGGTGCTTAGAACTGTGGTGTGTGTTTCCTAGTGATCATTTGATGTTGGATTTCATACCCTTCATCTGAAAAAAACTATGAAAGTTAAAATTATCGAATATAATCAGTGAAACTCAAACCTTTTCATTCACACAGACGTATTAGTAAATAGTTGTTTATCCACGTGGAGCACCATTGCAGCGCTCAGGTCATGGAAGAAGTCTCCAGGAAAAGTTATCCAGCATTTTAATGCCTCTTAAGTGATTACCACTGTTACTGTATCATGCATACAGCAAGCAGGTTACGGATATGGTTGTGCTATGAAATGTGAAAGTACAGGTGAGGTGTATTCCGTTTCGGATTTGTTGAGAACTTAGTGAAACTGAAGTATGAGAACTTGATCTCTCATTACACCTATGGCAATAAATGTGGACTAAAAAGATGTTGGCTGGTAAATATTTTGTCAGAAGTGTTTTGAACGGAGACTTTATTGGGGACTGGTCATCTGAAGAAACATCACACACTGTCCACAAACAATTGCCTTCCACAGCATTGGATTGTAATTAGCTCTATTTAATTATCAGAGAGTATCACTGCAGACCTCTAAGATATCATCCGCTTTTCAGTTCACTGATGTGGATATTGTTGTCCTGTTTGTATTGCTGACCAGCTACAAGTCTGTGCAGAGCTGTAGCGAGGAAGAAGAGTGCTGCTCTTCTTTGCCATGGAGTACAAGGTCTGACTTTTAGAAAATGTAGCACTTTCCAGCTGGACAAACCTTTTGATGGATGATTTAGTCAGAAAAATAATAGACTATGTGTTTGGGGAGACAAAATTTCATAAAGATAAATTTTTTGAATGTGGAATCATAGTGTTTATAAATGCGCATGTTTTAGCAAAATGTCCTTATTGCTTTTGTTACCACTAAATAAATTGCAAGGGTCAAGAACTGGGTAACTGATAAATCTTCAAATCTTACGATTAGCCTTACTGTGGTAGAAACATGTTGGAAGAAGCATTTTCTAGGACTCCAGATTTTTTAAATTTGGCCTGGAACTGGTTAATATCGATTACTAGAACTTTATAATCAGGACTTACATATTCAATTGAGATAATATGGAAATAATTCAAGCTCTCGCTAGTTGTTGTGACAACATCTGATCTGTGTCAGGGTAGCCTACTGTCTCTGACTTTATTTGTATGCAGCATCAAGTAAACGTGGCTGTCAAGATATTTGTACTAAACGCATTTGCAAATGGGTAAATAATTGAGAAGAAAGTGGTAGGGCGAGCATAACCAGAAAGAACTTTGTAAGACTCTAGCCAAAAATGAGGTGCAGCTCTCTGTTAAAATGGTACCTGAGAAGAAACTGAGTTGATCTGTAGCAGTAGTGTTGCTTTCACATCAGGGATTTTGGAAGTCTTTAGGCATTTGCCCAGGAAGTCACTGGACACGAACAAAAGAGGAATCCTAGAAACCCGTTGCTCGAAGCGCAGGATTCATTTTTACAGTGCACACAAGCTGTCCAGCCTATCCAGGTTTCTACCTGCTAGAGCATTGAAAGGCTGGTCCTTTCTCACTCTCACATGGTTGTTCTATCAGCTGGGGCTTGTGCAAAGGAATAAAACAAGTAGTATTTGGTCTTTTTCTTGTGTATTTGTAGAGCATTTACTAATCAGGACTGGAACCTGCTGTACCTTTTGGCTGTAAATAAGTGATAGTATGGGTAGCAATTTCTTCTCATGAGCAGAAGAAGGTGGAGCATAGGGTTTGTGGTACTCTGCAGCCTTTTCACTTGAACCAAAGTAGTTATACAGTAGTCAGAGATTTCGAGAACTCGCTGGTATTATTTCCTTGTGTTTAGATAGTCAAGCAAAGGAAATCCAACACATCACTGACATGTAAAATTTCTTAAAAAACCTCCTAAAATTCTACTAGCAAGAGAAGAGTGTACAAATCCCATATTCATACTGGCTTAACCCTACCGAGTCATTAGAATATTACAGAATATTACAGAATATTAGGGATTGGAAGGGACCTCAAAAGATCATCTAGTCCAATCCCCCTGCCAAAGCAGGAACCTAAATGAGATCACACAGGAAGGTGTCCAGGTGGGTCTTGAATGTCTCCAGAGAAGGAGACTCCATAACCTCCCTGGGCAGCCTGTCCCAGGGCTCTGTCACCCTCACCTTAAAGAAGTTTTTTCTCAAGTTTAAACAGAACCTCCTGTGTTCCAGCTCACACCCATTGCCCCTTGTCCTACCATTGGGCATCACTGAGAAGAGCCTGGCTCCATCCCCCTGACATTCACCCTTTACATATTTGTAGACATTAGTTGACACTGACACTTTCTACGTTGTGTAAGAATAAATAGACTGGGTAGGGGCTTAACCAGGATCATATAGTTCCTTGCAAACACAATTCCTCCAGTTTCTAACCCTAAAGAAGGCTCAGGGGAGACCTTATCACCATGTTCCAGCACCTAAAGCATGGCTACAAAGATGGTGAAGACTCCCTTTGTACAAGGAGTCACCTGGAAAAGAGGAGGACTAATGGGTACAAGTTACTCCTGGGGAGATTCCGATTGGACAGAAGAGGAAAAATTTTCACACTGAGAACCATCAGCCACTGGAATCATCTCCTCAGGGAAGTGGTGGGTTCCTCAATACTGGACACTTTTAAAATTCAGCTGGACATGGTGTTGGGCCATCTTGTCTAGATGGTACTTCTGCCAAGAAAGGTTGGACCAGATGATCCTTGAAGTCCCTTCCAACCTGATTTTCTATGATTCTGTGATTCTTTGGAGGGCTAGGTAATATCTTCCATTCTCTTCCTTGTGTGCATCCATTATTTTTCATTTATGGCTTGACATGATACTCAAGCAAAAATGAACTACAAGAAAAGCAATGAATTCAGATATACCCTACCTTTACTGTGTGATTAAACACAAACCTGAAAGCTCAGTAGCATAAGATGTTTGATTTTTTTTTTCTTTTTTCCAAATAAGTCAATACCACAAAAATAATCTTATTTATTTTCACTAAATGCTTTCCCACTTCCTTTTCTGAAGAGTCACTCAGGCCATTTTTAGCTGTAAAGTTACTTTCCTGTGATAACATGTATATAATTCAGAATTTGAAGATGTGCAAGTGGTACTTAAACTTCTCATACAACACTACATGCTATTGGGGCTCAGGTTAGGTTCTGGAAACCTACGGGGATTGGATTCTGCAGCTTTTCTTAGGGCCATGCCAAGGGTGTAAGACAGCACAACTATGTCACTAACATTTTATATCTTTTCAAACTGTTGTACAATTTTTATTGCAGTCTTAAATCAGCATAAGCTGATAGCTATCCCCATAAGTAATTCTGATGTACGATTTAATGTATGAATTGAGACACAGAACATAAAGACCAGGTGATAAAATATTACGCCGACACTGAGAACATTAAAATGCTGACGTTTTGAACAGCTGGCTTAGCCTTTTTTTCTTAGTTGGAATAAATAGTAATATTAAAGGATTAGCATAACCAACAACAAGTGTTGAATGACTCGATTTCATTCCAAGCAATAAGAATATTTAGGAACCAGAATTTTGAACATTATACAGCAGAAGAATTTATTTCTTACAAGTATATTTTAAATAATATTGTCTAGATATGGATATATTTATTATGTTTATATCTGATTTTTATTTTGGAAACCTTTGGAGTATGAGTTCTTGAAGGAATGTTGGAGGTTTTTTCTTAATAAATGTTTTTGTGTGCCATTATTAAAAGAGTATATTCTGGTATTTTTGAGAAAATTTGCAGTTTTCCTTTGTTTACCATTATTAAATTAGAATAGAAATGGAAGAGAAGTAGTTATCTGTTAGGAGGCATCAAGATCAGGCAAGGTGTAAAAATGGATCCAATGCTTTGTATACACATTTGAAATATCAAAATAGATTTCAGAGTAGTAAAACTTAAGAAAGCAGATTCATGAAATCAGAAAGTTTTGTGGTGGTGTCATTCCTAAAATGAGAGCAAGAGACCATGGAGCAGCTGGAAGGTCAGCAACTTAAAACCTGAATATCAAATATACGTTATTTGACATCATACTAACAAGAGTGTCAGTGTAGGCTTTCAGAGTGAGGATTTTCCTCACTGCTCCTTCTAGAGGTTTCTAGCAGTGCTGCTGGAGCAGGAGACCAGCTCTTTCCTCTGGTCTTCTCCATGGATGTCCTAATGCTCAGAGAGAAGAACGGAAGAGTGCAGCTCTATGGGATCACCTGAAGAAATATGCATGTGGAGGGTTGGAAAGAGTAGTGAGGCATTTTTCAGCTTTGTCTTGTAGTTTGTTAGGATAATTTTGGAAATTAAAGTTATATTTAGGGCTTTGACACGTCTGAGTTGGATTTCTCACTGAAGTGAGGATGTTTCATGCAATTCTTGCAGGTTACAGTGTGTGCAATTGCAAAGTAACAGACAGATTTTAATCTTTACAATGTTTTTTTAATTAATAAAACTCTAGAACTTAAGTAAGAGAATGAGGAGTATTATTTGTCATTTTTGGCAAATTGCACCAATTTTGTGATTTGATTTTCTTTCATGAATTGTTTCAGGCATTGAATTTTGATGCTAGCTTAATTGTTAGGGTCTCTGAGTAGATCAGCCAGCTCTTCACTCATTTTTTAATAACTTTCTAAATTCCAACATGAGAAGACATTCCACTTGTCAAAACATACTTTCGCTTTTTCTTTCTTTGAAGTT
>NW_010297851.1:37980-47162 GCF_000700745.2 Antrostomus carolinensis
GTGTTTTCCATGACACCAGTTCAGAATTTAGTAGGTTTGACAAGTCTGCAAATAGACAGTGGTATCATTAGATGACTGGATGCCCCAATTTAAATCCATATATTAAAATATTTTCCATATATTAAACACATAATTAAATTAATAAATCCATATATTAAACTATTTTTTTACTAAAGTGGTGTGAAGTACAAGAAACTTCACCCCAGAGATGCAATGCAGCTGATAGACTATGGTACAGAAACTTGGAGCCAGTGTTATCACTGGGGATATGAGTTTTGTCCAGTTCAGCTAGCCAAGGACGATGGCTCTCCCACAGCTACAGATGTTTAAAAGAAGATGCTCACTCCACCTGCAGATTTATTGCAAATAAATACTTTGAAAATAACTGCTAAACTCAGAAAAAGTTTGCTCCCCCTGAAACAACTTCAGGTTATCTGCGGGCACAAAGACGCAGACGAATAAAGTTGTTTGGCAAATAAATATTCAAAGTGCAAAGCAAGAGGAAAAGTTCAGATTTAATCACTGATGTTACATCTACTTGGTCCTATTCCTCAACTCCTTCGAAGCACCATCTCCTAAGTAGGAGCAGTAATGCTGATGTAGAGATGGTGGAATTGCTCAGGAATTAAATATTTGCGTAAAGTTTTGCTAGCGTGCAACCAGGATGGTAGGATCTAGTCTTAGAACCATTTTCAGCCTTCCACTTTTTATTGTTTCTGGCTTTTCACTTTATGAGCCAAATAGAAAAGAAATGATCTATGAAATGTGTCAGCCCTCCTTCCCTGGGAGATAATCCATGGTAACTTTCCTTGTGTTGCTTTAGGTACATTTATGATTAATCCTAGATGCTTATAAGAATGATCACATCCCTGAGACACCGAATTGTCTTTCAACAATTTCTTTCAACAGCAAGTTCCTTTCTTCTTGGGGGAAAAGGGCAGATGGGACTTTTGTCCCATCATACCAGTTTTGTTTATGGGATCATAGAATCATAGAGTCATAGAATGGTTTGGGTTGGAAGGGACCTTAAAGATCATCCAGTCCCAACCCCCCTGCCATCAGCAGGGACACCTTCCACTAGACCACGTTGCTCAAAGCCTCATCCAGCCTGGCCTTCAACACTTCCAGGGAGGAGCAGCCACAGCTTCTCTGGGCAACCTGGGACAGTGATTCACCACCTTCACAGTGAAGAATTTCTTCCTAATATCTCATCTAAACCTCCCCTCTTACAGCTTAAAGCCATTTCCCCTTGTTCTGTCATTAACTGCCCTTATGAAAAGTCCCTCCCCAGCTTTCTTGTAGGACCCTTCAGGTACTGGGAGGCCACTAGAAGGTCTCCCCGGAGCCTTCTCTTCTCCAGGCTGAACAGCCCCAACTCTTTCAGCTTGTCCTCACAGCAGAGCTGCTCCAGCCCTCGCATCATCCTGGTGGCCTCCTCTGGACTCGTTCTAGCTGCTCCAGGTCTCTCTTGTGTTGGGGGCTCCAGAACTGGACACGGTGCTCCAGGTGGGGCCTTACGTGAGCAGAGTAGAGGGGGAGAATCCCCTCCCTCGACCTGCTGCCCACGCTGCTCTGGATGCAGCCCTTTAACAATGTACTTGTTTTTTGTTCACCCTCCCTTTGCCCAAAGGGTTGTCATAGCCCACAAACTTTGATAGTTTTTCAAACACTGAAATGAGTTTCAGAGCAAATTTGTTTCCTTGCAATGGGTCTGTATTCCACAACTCTCAGGTGATCGTCATGGTGACCAATGTATGACCTAAAGATCCCTGTTGCCAAATCTTGCTCCCATGAATGTTAATCTTTTCACTTATCACCATATTAGAAAAAAGCAAAACAAAACATAATTGTTACAATAAATTAATCAAAAAGAGGAAATTGTTAAAAACCTTAATGCCTTGGTTGCTATAATGATGTAGAAGCTCTGGAAAGGTAAGATGGTCTTTTCAGACAGCCCCATGCCTGCAGAAGTGTGCGTTAATTCTTGACAGTGGTTGTGGTGTATGGCAAGATTGGTAGGAAACTGTCAAGTGCTTACAAATTGCAGTTAGAAAACTATATTGAATAGCAAAAATTCGTTGAAGTTTAAACTCCATGTTTAATCAGAGGTATGCAAAATATTTTTTGATTAAACACAAACCCTCCAAAATACAAACATTTCTCTTTTCTTATGGTTTTATTCAGAATTTCAGGAAAAAAAAATTTATAGGATGTCTTGTTTGGTGCACATCTTTCAGCAAAAATGAATTAATTTTCCTTTAAATATTAAGCACTTCAAGACTAAATTATAATTTCTTCCTCAACATTTAAAAGCACTTCGAAAAAAAGTTGAGAGAGTGTAAAATTACTGATTAAAAAGGGGGTAGAGTTCACTTCATGAAAGGTAAACCTGTGAAGCCTACAAAGTGACACTATCACTACAGTCACAGTGATCAGAGTGAATTTGCCCAGTTTTGTGCATGGGCTGTGTTTTATTACAGGTGTTGCATCCCCCAGCAACTCCTGCAATAAAGGCGTTGATGTTAAAATAACTTGGATAGGTTAAAAGATATTCCTTGTTTAAAAAAACCCCAAACAACCCACCAAAACAAAACGCAAAACAAACCAAAAAACAACCCACTGCCAACTATCCATGAAATTTGTATTGCAATTTCACTGTGTCCAATTTTGTGAGCATTTTTGGGAGCATTTACCCTTATGGTATGGAGACTGAAAGCATCTAGAGTATGGAGCTGTTGAGACATATGTCCTGTTTCCGCTAAGTGTAATGCCTTTATTGTTTGTGTGTCAAGATATAAAGACTTCTTGTTCACACAATGGATACAGCTGGCTGGGTGGGGGGCAGGGAGGTTCTTACAATAAAAAGGCATTTGATTGCTGCTGGGATCCTTGTCAGTAAAATACTCAAAGATGGTTAATTGGACATTAATGTGTCAGATTTTCAACAAAATAACAAGAAATTTGCCAAAAAGAAAACCCGAAGGAAACACGCCTCCAAATTTTACAACAAAGCTTTGTTTAAAATAGAAGTTAAAGCAGCTAAGATTTATGACATGTTGACATAACTGATGGTAAAGGAGTTGGCTGAAGCTACGGGTGTGAAGGTCCAAATGAGAACATCTGCATTAAGAAGCTAATTCTCTTAAACATACTGATCAAAATATTAATGCTACATGTAAACACAAGTGCTTTATCTGACAGTGATTTACATTTGGAACGACCTAATCCAACTATGCACTGCATCTTTATTCATTACCAGCAGCCTTTACTTAACACTTCATGCCCGCTTGCACAGGTGGACAATCTACTCAGAGTGACTATTGTGTTTATGTTATTTTTTCATAAGCAGGGTTTGAAATTTGTCAAACTGCATCATTGTTTAACTATGTGCCAGTCAAAGGGAAATTGCCAGATGGAGCGGCTTTCCCCTAACCTTGCTCCAGGCAATGAAATTACACATAGGCCACAGTCTTATGTCAAGTCTTTTTTTTTTTAAAAAAAAAAGAAAAAAAAAGGAAAAAAACCCAACTCAGGCCATGAATAGGTATGACTATGTGCATTCACAAAACCTGGCTTTCTTATGCCACTAATTTTATATGAAGGCTCATGCCAATGGTAAATAAAACTTCATGTCCGTCATGTCACTCATTAACTAGGTGCTCATAATTTATGTATTTAAGGCTCGTTTGTCCGCCAAGCAATCAAACAGTAAACCATGTTTTATAGGTGTTAGTGTTTATAGAAACTGTAAATAAATGTCAAACAAAAAAAAAAATCAGGTTTCAGAAAAATGATCAGGGTTAAGTCATTTATCATTGTTCCAACTGGAAAAATCTGAGAACCTGCTAGTGCCAAAGCAAATGTTTCCCTGGCTTTTTCCAACGTGCAGCTTAAACTACCAGATTGTAGAATTCTATGAACAGGATTTGATGAAATGGAAAATTTGCAGGTTGTGTATTTTAACTGCACCTCTCGCTTGAACGGGGCGAGCTGGCTCTTCTTTAAGGTGGTGGCCTTTCATTGTTGTGATTTGTTGCTTTCTTTCTGTTTATGCTTGAACACCAAGGATTAGTTGAGATGACTTGGGCAGAAGTTAAGTTGCTCCAGTGTGGGCAGAGAGGTTCTTTGCACGTGAAGGAAAGCCAATGTGAACCCCTGCTCCCTCACGCAGCCGTGGTGGGCACAGCTGGTTTGCTGTACCTGTGGAAGGACTGTTCCCTTCCAAACAGGGTACACAGAGAAGAAAGGGCATGCAGGAACCTACTGCTTGGTGTTGGTGTGTTGATGCTCTCCATCCAAGATCATTCTCACTTAGGACCTAAACTTGTGGACTTCCAGGTAAGAGCATATTGTAGCTGGTTGCACCCATACCTCTGAAGATGCATGTTCTACATGCTAGCCACATATAATTTGCCTAGGAGATTTGAAAATGAGGAAATTTGGGTATTCAGAGGCTTTTGCTGGTGTACACTGATACTGCAGAGCAGCAGATGTTACAGGGGCAGAGCGCTAGGTCCAGAGTCAAGTACAGGATCCATCCTGTAACAGAGAAACATGTTTGTGCTTCTCAGTGCTAAATATGTATTTGTTTGGTGAGCCTTAAAAAAAAAGTGTGTAATTCTAATATTTTCTAGATTGATTTGTCTCTAGAATTGCGCTTAGAGCTTCTCAAACAATTGGAAGTTCACGGAGAACCATGTCACAACATGGAGCAGGGATTCTGTTTCCCGGAGGACAGGAAGTGAACAGATCATAAACGGGGAGGAAGTGAAGTAGAAAAATCAGTGAGGTGGTGCATCCTACGTGGAAAAAAGATCCAAGTGAACGGCATAAGTGACGACAGTAGTGGATCTGTTTCTGTTTAAAAGTACAGGAATGCTGGTGACCATGAATGTGAGGGATGTGATTTGTGCTTTGAGGGTGACCATCAAACAGCCTACAGATGGGAGTGTGTTGAGTGTTCCCCAGATTTTGAAGAACACCTTACTGTCACGGCTGTATTTGCGTGTATGGAGATGTTCCCAGTGAAACTAACTAACTAACTAACTAAATCAGGCAGATGAGTCAGTGCCTCTGGAGCCTTTCTGAAGAGCTACTGATATTTGTCAAGTAACTGTGCTCTGCTGGGTTTCTGAAGATGCCCAGTGGAGGTGATCTTGATCTGCTGTGGCCTGAATCAGCAGCCAACTCAGTATTGCTCTATATATGGGAGTTTCTGGAATATGGCACTGCTCATGTTCCCACGCCTTGTATTCCCACAGGCTTCCTGGTGCTAACTGGGAAGGAAAGAACTTTTTATCAAGGATCAAAATATTTTCAATAGCCAAGGAAGTAAGATAATTCAATGCTACCTTTGTCTTGATTCAGATTCTCATGGGATGTAAATTTCTTGGCTCCACCAATGCCAATGGGGCAGAATGTGTTGATGAAACCTAAATGTACTGAGGAGCTGTTTGATATATTAAAGGCTAAGAATTGTGCTACAAAGTCATGACTTGAAGAGTATAAATAATCTATGATTGTTAAATTGAAATCAAGATAGTGGTTGTGTAGGTAGTCAGTCTGTCCTAAACTTGATCTCAAACTTGTCTGTAGTTGGATACTATTGATAAACAGCAATTGTTCTTCATGAGATTCTTTCTATTTTTCTTTGTCTTCTCCTTGGATAGTAAAATAAATTTATTTTGAGCCTAAATTGGATTTTAAATTTTCACTTTCATTTTTATTGGTTTTGCACAAGCTTTGAATAACATTCACTGAGAAAATGTGCCTTGGCATGTCTAGTATGGGCCCCTCGGACACATTTCCAAGTCCTGTTGCAACAGCAATGGTGAAGGGCGTATGACACACCAGCTTCAGTATTTCCTTCATGTTGTTGTGCTTACTACAGATTACTTGAGTTCCGAGTTATTTGAAAACTCACCCAAATTAAACAAATAGACTCAACTTTTTGAGTATGGTAATGTGAGGGTATCCAATTTCACGGTCTTTCTAGTGAATTTTTTAACTGATGTTTATTTCCGCCTATTTGGCCAACTTCTGAGACCTTCACTGAAGGCTCCATTGCTGAGCAGTAGTGTGCACCTGTATCAGAGACAAGCCCTGAGGTTTCCACTTAATTCTTACGCAGCAAAACTCCCATCAACTCTGCTCCAATTTGTGGCTTATTAAAGCCCACAGAAAATTTCCCGTGATTGTTAAGACTCTTGTGTGCTCAGCAGTTATTATTTGCTGTGTATAAACGTAGCAATTTGAACGCTATGTTGTGGCTCAAATTGAGTTACCCATTTATGAATGGCATTTTAAAATATAAAGTATAACTCTTTTGTGTTTTCTCGCTTTCTAAAGATAGCCTCTGATTCTATAGGTTTATAAAAATACAGGCAGAAAATGCCTTCAAACAGCTAAGGGCATAATTCATGTCTTATAATGCATGTTTTAAAAATCAGGCCTTTTTCTGGCTCATTACACTGCCTGTAGACTTGATTTTTTTAATTAATGTGAGAACACCTTCTTTATGGCATGTTCGTGTTTACCCAAAAGTCACATCATTTTTCAAGTTATACAAGGTGTCAGTACCCAGGGTAATGATCTTTATTGCTTGCATTCCAAAAGGAACACTACTTTTTTTTTTTTTTCTTTTTTTCCTTAATCTACCCAGAAAAGAAGAATCAGAAATGTTTTTCCCCTAGTAGCATTTGTGTGCTAGGGAGTGCTAGACATAAAAGTTGCACACAGAAGCCATCAGGTCTGCTTTTATAGGAGTTGTTCATAAGAGTTAATCTCCACTGAGCAACCCGCAGCCCATGCCCGTGTGTTGCTGTCGAGAGTCCGACCCCATCCTGAGGCGGTGTGATGTTTATGTTTCTGGCAACAGCTCCTGCTGAATAAGTGGGATTCTTATTTGGTCATAGTGGAGCACACATAATGGATTAAAGACAGTCTAAGCATAAGCAGACACAGTTCCTGTTGACTTTCATGTGTCTGAGAACTTGGTTGCTTCCATTACGTGGTCCTGATTTTCATTTTATTAGGTGAGATCATACCATGGTGAAGAGTGGTGTACAGAACGAGTTGAGGGTTTGTCCCATTAATTTCTTCTGATGATTACGAGAAACTGTGTAGTCTTGATGATCTTACAGAAGCTAGAAACATTTTGTCTTCTTTCATTTTTTTTATTGCTGAAAGTAGACCTTGGGGGCTGGGGTTGTCTTTTAACTACATGCTAATAGAGAGACTTGTACTTCTTGTGTGCACGAGTTACCAGCTCTAGGCCTGGGTTTCATCAGTGCTGTGCTCACAGAAACACAACAGGATTGTAAGAAGAAAATGTCAGTACTTTGCAGCAAAGGTTTTAGAAGAATTGGCTGTGATTTTTTTCTTGAATACATCTCATTTGATTAACCCTGATTATTTTCAGAGTATGAAACCTTCAAGATTAGAGATCTCATTAACCATTATCATCCTGAACACCCAATGCCTTTCATAAATTTATAATTTTGGTTCAGCTTCTATAATACTTGTTGTTACAGTAAAATTTGCAAATATGAGAGCTCCTCTTTGCACTATTTTGCCAAGACATGCAGTTGCCAAAATCAAAAAGGTTCTCATTCTGACCAGAAGGGCAGAGGAGCTGTATATTGTTTTGACAATCTTTCCTCAGTGCTCATTTAAGTCTGCCTTTGATGTTGTCAGCATTTGAAAAGTCCTCAGTTTCAGGAACACGTATATTGGTGGAGAAGTCAGCCCATGGTTGTATTTTACAGCTGTCTTGGTACGAACGCTCATTGCTGTTGTTTCTTCCAGTGCTGTTAAATCTACATTAAGACTGAAGCATTTGGCTTTTATCTTCATGCAGTGTGATCCTTTGTTGACATGTAGCTGATGTGGACCCTCCTGACAACACTTGAACACTGACAACTCCTGCCTCCTCCCCTCCCAGCCCCATTCCTCAAGCCAACGTGGTAGGCCATGCTGCAGAAGGGTGCATGGCAGGGGCTGCCCGTGGAGCTCGGTAATACCCAGCTGTCATTAATTCAATTATCATCAGAACTCGGCAGCTTCAAGAATGGAGAAGTGCAAGTGATTCTTGGCTCCCAAATAATATTTTTGCAGAGCAGGATCACTGCCCTTGTGTTTGATGATGAGGAATGTCTTTATAGACTTGCTGTACTTGTGAAGGCTCAGGGAATTTTGAAGTTAAAGCCTATTAATCATGTTTCTTGATGATTTACTTATTCAGTTTCCTCTTCCAGTGAAGAATGTCTCTTTTAGTGGTTTGAAAATGTGGGATAAGACTGCATTTCAGATGTCCACAGTGTTGAAACTGTGTACAAGAATCTTTCTTAACTGCGGGGGATAATACAGATTTTTTTTTTTTGTGCATTATCTGTACCTGGATATAGATTTGCATCCTTTCTGGATGCTGGGAGTAAGTGATTCCTTTATTATTCCTTTATTTTCAGTGACTTTTAGAGCTTTTGCAGATTTTTACACATTTGTGTGTGTTTGGTTTGGGAACGACCTTCATATCCTGAACAGCAACTATGACATTACTTAGGAAGAAGTTCTTCACAGTGAGGGTGGTGAGACAGTGTCCCAGGCTGGCCAGAGAAGCTGTGGCTGCTCCTCCCTGGAAGTGTTGAAGGCCAGGTTGGATGAGGCTTTGAGCAACGTGGTCTAGTGGAAGGTGTCCTTGCTGATGGCAGGGGGGTTGGGACTGGATGATATTTAAGGTCCCTTCCAACCCAAACCATTCTATGATTCTATACTGGACTGTTATGGAAAGGTGAAGGCTGTTCCATAGCAATGCATTCATGTGTAATTCAAAAGTGAAAAAACAACTCCTTTGTAGCCAAAGAGAGCGATTCTCCATGTTTCTTCTGTCTTGAGAATGGTCGAATTATCATACCCTATCCAACTTCTCCATGTCACGCAGCATCTGCTCAGTCTGTCAGAATTAGGTCTCGGCAAACACAGTACCAATAAAGCTAAAGTTAAGATTCTGTTTAAATGTCCCCTTTCCTGTTTATTTCTACTTGCTGGGAACTTTCTACCTAGTTGTGGAGCTTTACTGTGCCTGTCAGCTGGTTCTTTTAGTAGTGTTTGTTGTTGTGATTTTTTTGTTTGTTTTTTTAAAAATTATTATTCCCATTTTGACTTGGCAGTCTGGTGAAGTTCCT
>NW_010297852.1:0-570 GCF_000700745.2 Antrostomus carolinensis
AGGTCCCTTC
The DNA here is from genome assembly GCF_000700745.2 of Antrostomus carolinensis. NCBI lineage: Eukaryota > Metazoa > Chordata > Aves > Caprimulgiformes > Caprimulgidae > Antrostomus > Antrostomus carolinensis. Next base: position 11 of record NW_010297852.1, read on the forward strand.
CAACCCCCACCATTCTAGGATTCTGTAAAAGGCTGAGGATGCTGCTGGCTTTGCCTCCTCACCTCCATCTTCATCACCAGCCAAGTTCAATAGAAGAAGCTGCTGAGAAAGAGCAGGTTGGTATAATCCTGGCCCATAGCCCTGCACTTGTTTGACTATGAAGCTGTGACCTTACAGCAATACAACTGTACTAGTAAAACCTCTGGAGGGAATGGCAATTTAAGGGTAATAGCACCTCAAGAATTGGTCAGCTAAATTTCCCTTCTCATACAGTCATGCCCTTATTAAAATAGCTGCAGCCATTCAAGTGGAATGAACCAATATCTTTGCAACCACACGACCTTTTACACAGGCTCAGAATCTGAGTAGCATCAGCTCTTCATTAGCTGCTGTACTGCTGATCATCTATCAAAGATTTGGGAAAGAAACCCTCATTTTTCTGCTCCACCGAACATTTGTCACTTCACAGCACTCAATTTTTCAGAAAGAAACCAGCAGAGTTTGTGGTGTACCCAAACATCTCAACTGGGTACAAACTTTGCCAAATTGTTTTTGTTGTG
>NW_010297852.1:581-6719 GCF_000700745.2 Antrostomus carolinensis
GGATAAACATCAGTTCTTTTGTTTCAGTGTTTTCAAAACAAGATTTTTCCATTTTTCAGTTTGAATTGATGTTGCCTTTTAAAACCCAGGAGGGAGGGGTAGGTTTTATATTAGGAAAGCTTGAAAAATAAATATAATAGTTCACAGAATCATAGGGGTTGGAAGGGACCTCAGGAGATCCTCTAGTCCAACCTCCCTGCTAAAGCAGGTTCCCTACAGCTGCCAGATGAGTTCACACCAGGCTTTTTTAAATACACCAAACTTCTTCAAACACTGCAAAACATGTTAACATTAGCAGAACCCTCCATACAAGCCTGTCTACTTTTTATAGTTCTCCATTTTCATACAGGGTGCCAATAAGTGAGTATATATTTTTAACTGAACTACATTTGTTCAGGTGAGAATTTAGCGTAGTCCACTGCCTAGTGATTTTATTCCAATATAAACAGTAAGAGATGTTCATTCTAAAATGCTCTGTAAACTCTCTATGTCCAGCAATAATAAAGTGGGGCCATTTCCAGGCAGAAGAGCAGCAAATGACTCATAAAAAAAGATGAGCAGAAATAGGGAATCATCTTTCTCATCCAAAACACACAAAAGATTTGTTTACTATGGAAGTTCAAGAAAAACATGTGAGAAGTAGAAGCATCTCCAGAAGCAGCCAGGCAGGTCAGATTTAGGGGAACAGATATGCTCACCCTCTCTGGTACAGAACAGCGGGATCTTTGTAACCTTTTTTCAGGAGCTTCCTCTGTTTCTAATAACTTTCAGAGAAAAAAAAATGTTAGAAAACTCCTGAAACACTGCTTTTGCCATTCAGTTCACCCCAAACTTGCTTCATTCTTAAAGACACCATTTCTAATACATCATTTTGTTTCAAAACTTAAATTAATTTGGTTTGGAAAAAATACACAAACAAAATTTGAACCTGAAGGGAGTTTTCTGCCACTATCCCACTGAGCTTTTTATAATGACAACTGTTTTTTTTAGTTTGCAGAAAATTTTGAAGACTTTCATTCTGCATCTCATACACAGGACAGAAAAAAACAACTAAAGTGTTATAGAATTGAAAACTGCTTCCCACGCAACTCAGGCTGAAACGTTCAAGAAAGTCTCCTAGGGTAGATTTTCTAATCTATCATGTGCTAATGTATATGAGGAAGGTAGGAGGTTTCATCATCTCTTTCCTTAGAGTCTCCAACCTGTCTATCCTTTTGCATAACTGCAGTTAGTATTCTGTACTCAATTATAAAAGCACTTTTTAATACCCAGCCACCTGCACATTTAACTTCAGATCACAAGCAAAGGATCTGTTGTGCCAGAGGTGGCCGGGCAGCTCCAGACCCAAAATCAAGTGGGCAAAAAGGAAGAGCACTTTGAAACCCTTCCATGTGGAAGGTACTTATGGATTTAATCACCACGCACATAAGCTCTGTTATATTCATCCCAGATTAAGTAGGAAGCAAAGTCTGATGACTAAGCAGCAACACCTTACTCACTCCCCTTACATGCAAGAGTTCAAAGCCATTAATACAGCAAGACAGCTAAACAATACGACAGGAGCTCGCTGAACTGCAGTAGGCTGCAAAACCCAACACGGCGGGAGTTCTGGTGCAATTACTTGCTGCTTCTTCTGCCCCACTTTACCATTTGCTTAAAGATGGGTGGAAAAGCAAGTTCATACCAGCAGCATCACATTTTCCACCACTGGATGCTCTTTCCTCCCCAGTACATACTTCCACCCATGCACAGAGGGTCTCAGCCTCCAAATATTAGACATCATCTCCCATCCAATAGCCCAAAACAGGTCAGGAAATCTGCCACAGTGCGTTATTTCATAGCACGTAAGCTGCCATGGGAAAGTCCCATTAGTCCAAGGTTTCTATTAAACAGCCGCCAGGAAGGAGTGGGACAGCACACAGGGGAAAAGGCAAATAGCAAACATGAGTAAGTGGGATGTCCTGCTTTGCTCAGGAGAAATAAGCATCAACTCCTTCCATGCCAGATTTCCCAGAGCACAAGACACTGGGGGGGCCTCACTCTGCATGTGCAGCACTGAGTGTTGTGACCTGACTAGCCAGGACAGACACACAACCCCTGGTCTAGCTACTACCATCCCTCCTGCAGACAGACCTGTTCCTGGAGGTACACCAAAGGCAAGTCCAAGGCCACAAAAATCTTGTGAAGGTGGCATGCCCTGTTTGAAATAACACCCAGGATTTAATTTCATGGGCACAACACATGGCCTTTCGTAAATCTCTGCTTCTCAGGGAGTAGCTGCTTATTAGTTCAACTGAACCAGATATTAAAGGCTTTATGTACTCAGTATCAAAACTAAAAAATTGGGAAAAATTTCCAAGGAAAGAGAACATCCAGTCTGGACATCTGACCTTGGTCCACTGAGATCAGCAGCCAAACCTCTGCTGATTTCAAACAAATCAGAATTCAAGAGCAGCCCAAATCAATGTGGAAAGTGAGTACTTTGTCCTGCAGCAAAGCTGGACACACTTGTGCTCTCTGTAGGTGCTCACCACTCATTCATACTTGGGCTAGGACAGTATCATTAAATTACCAGCAACCTCCATGTCAAAGGGTTTTGTGCCAGGCAAACCTCAGGAAAAAGCTGTTGCAGCAAGTTGCAATGGAAAAGTTTCCAGTGCAATTCTACTGACCCAAAGTGTCCACCTTCTCTGAAGTCACTGGTGATTTTTTTTCCCCTCTTTTAATCAAAGACAAGTTGAAGACAGACCTCCTCCTCCACCATGGCACAGAGTGGACACACAGAATTGGTCACCTTCAAGACACACTGCATTACCAAACACTGAGACATTTAGCTGCTTTGGGGCTGAATATTCAACTGCTCAGGTCCATTCATGGTACATCCCAACAGTGATCATCAGAGGCACCACAATAAACTGGCAGACCTACGTCTTACCGGCTGGGCAGTAGGCAAGGAGGGACTGCAAAGGCTGCAAAATCCAGCTGAAGGGCAGCAGAAACACCAGGCTGGGCTCTGGGGACAGCAGCACCCAGTGGCATCAGGGAAAGGACACCCCAACACTTGGTAGACAAGTGCCTTGAGTACAAGGTTTATTGAATGAACAGGAGCTGAGTCAGAAGCTGTGATGGAGCCAGCTGTGGGTGGAGAATTTTGTCAACCTTGTTTAAAAACCTGATTTTCTGCTAATACTCCAGCCCACTTCTTTTCTTACTCTTTTAACTCAAAGCATCCTGTGGAGGGCACCAGGCAGAGCTATCCAGGAGGCTTTCCTCATGCTAAAGGGTATCAAAGTTCGAACCAACATGAGACGGAATTCAGATCCTCTCCTGTCAAAACCAGGAGGACTTTACATGGTATCTCCAACCAGCAGGTTAACTCAGGAGCAAGGGACTGCAGCCCATGTCACAGAGGGGTACAGAAGAGTCTGGGCAGCTTTGAGTGTCCCTGCCCCAACAGCAAGTGGTGTCTCTGCTTAAGTCCCTTCAGGTCTGAATGGAGGAATTCAGAAGGCACTCGCTGCTCCTCATTTTCTGGTGTCCTGACATTAGCTCTATGCTGCTGAGCAGTGACCTGAAGAAGAGAAAACATCTGCAGTCCCAGGTTTCTGCTGCCATCTCTGGCAGTCCTTCATCTTGAGTCAATAACATTCTGGCCACGAATAGCAAATTAATGATCTAGGAAATTTGTTGTTCCCTCATACCCTTTTGGAGTCCACTCCCACCCATTCTGGCCTCTCTCCAGGTGAGGACTTTGCCACGCTGGTCAACACATGCAGGAAAGTAGGAGAAGCAAAGCCAATATGCCATCCACTTCCCATCATCAGAGCCATGTGAACTGGGTCAGCACTAACCCAAACCCAGATGCTTGGACAAGGAGGCTTTGGTGTCACCAGCCCTTTGACTTTGGTGCTGGCCATCACCAATAGCAACTTGCTGTAGACCTATTACCACAAATGACTCAAGGGTCCTAAAGGGGACTGTTAGGAAGGAGCATCCACAGGCCTCTCTTCCAGTCATTGGCCAGTAAAATTTTTGCTGAGCTGAACTACTGGCCCAAAACCCTGCTGCCCCAACCTGAGATAACCCTCAAAGCTCTCACACCTCATGCCAAGAGCAGGACAGGAGGTGGCAGTCCACTCTGGGCATGCCATCAGGCACACAGCACTAAGTCCCAAATAGCCACTGCATTTTTTTCTGCATCTGTGGTGCAGATATCTTGCAATGATCTTTATCTAGGAGCTGCCTGGAGCATGGCAATGCTGTAACCATCACCCCAAGCTCACAAGCCATCCGGCCCACTGCAGAGTCTGGTGTGCACAGCCATGGGTGGGCTTGTCCTCTTCTCCATTTTGTGACTGGAAATACATACTTCTGTCTTTCCCTTGTGTTGCCTTGGCTGTTTAACAAGCTAGCCTGACAATTACTTCCAGCCTTGGATAAAAATCTCCTGCCCCAATGCTGTTAAATTATGTAGAACAAGATTATAATTACATCCTAAAAAAAGCCTTGAACTCTACACTTAAAAGAACATTATTCAAGTTGCAAAAGCAAGCACTCTAAAGTTAAAAAATGACTTAAAGAGCTGCCTGAATAACCTCCATGCAGTGTTGCTGGTATGCAGGCATCATGATCCAGGCTCTAACCATACAGGGACACACCATTTTCCACTGGACCCCTGGCCCTGCCCCAGACAAGCAATATTTAGTTAATGAGTTTTTCTTCAACGTCTTTTTTAACCCTTGTTGTTCAGTGTGTGCCCTCAATGCCTAATTGCACCACTGCCAAATGGTCTTCTGCCAGCAGAACTGTCTGACTCTTTCTCCAGGTCACAAAGCAGCTCCATGCAGAGTCATGCAACTCCCAGGCAGCCCAGCTCACAGATGGACACTGACAGACAGAGTTTAAGCTGGTTTTCTGCAGCAGAGCATCATGCGAAGTCATCAGTGAGGCTCTGGTACCCAGGGAAGGGTCACAGCCAAGGTATCATATGGTCAGAGCAAGGAGGGACACATATTCAGTGTCCTTCAGAGGAGGACACTGCCTGGTAGGGTGGTGAGGATTAAGTTAAGGGATGCTGATGGAGAGCCTGCCTTTCCCCAAAATCCTGCAGATCCTTTTCCTGCTTGACTCTGCCAAGCATCACTAAAACTGCCAGGCTGGTGCAATGCAACCACTGACTCTGCTCTGAGCAGGGTTCAGCTCAAGCAGGTCAGCTCCATGCCAAAAACAACCCAAAGGAAACATTTTGACAGCTCCATGTTGATCATTTTCAGACATTTCTGACCCCCAGGCAGCATGGTCAGTTTACCTTTAGTTTTTAACTCGTAGTGTTAAAACCTTAGGAAAGCACTGCAGTACAGAAGTCCCCATCAGCCCCCCTTCAGTGCCCTACACCAGGGTTGAATTTAGCCCTTGGCTTTGGACAGCTGCCACCAGCCAAGCAACATGTCACCAAACCACCCACCACTCCCCACAGCCAAAGGGGTCCTCAGTGAAGGGCTGGTCCACTCAGCAAGCCCGGCTCCAGGAGCCTGCATGTGCCAACTCCCTCACCTCTCCTCAGAAAGGTCTGATGACTTTTTTCAAGGCAGAGCAGATAGACAAGAATGAGACCAGCAAACAGACTTTCCCTGAAACCCCTATCTCTGACCATTCCCCAAATAAAATAATCTATTGACACAAAGACTTTGCAGCCACCAGAGACCATGTTCACCCAGCTCATCCTGGCCTCACCCATACACAAGGCCAAAGATCAGGGTGTCTGTGCACTTGAAAATGTTGGAACTGGTCAAAAACAGCTGTCAACCATAGAGATAGATCAAGTCCTATTCCCCTCACAGAGGTTTCTCCTAGTAAATTCCCAAAATATGTCATGAGTGTCCACCTGGATTTACCATCAGTTGTCAACCAGCAGCCACCATGGTGCACATCACCATAGTCTAGCAAAATATGGTGAAACATGATAAGGCAAAGCAACAATCAGGAAGAAATGAAGCAAAACTAATTGACTTACCTGGACTGTTTCAAAACTTCCCCCCCCTGGTGACTACTGCTTCACAGACAGTGGAGACAGTGTAACAGACATTCTCACTGGTCCTTGTTTTCAGTGACTCCACCTTATTTTTTTTTTTTTTTTAA
>NW_010297852.1:7181-51867 GCF_000700745.2 Antrostomus carolinensis
GGTTGGATGAGGCTTTGAGCAACCTGGTCTAGTGGAAGGTGTCCCTGCTGATGGCGGAGGTTTGAAACTAGATGATCTTTAAGGTCCCTTCCAACCCAAACCATTCTATGAATTTCTATGATTTAAAAGAAGGAAGCAGGAGACTGAAAAAGACTAAAACCAGCAAAATTTCAAAGGGAACCCAGTAGCTCCCTTTCACAGAGCAAGTCACTGACACAGAAGATTGTCCTACAGTAAAGTTTTTGTCTTTCCCATGCTAACCAGTATCAGCTGTTTGCTCCCCATGCCCAGAAGCATCCAGCTGGGATCTCCTGCAGACCACAAACTCTTTAGGCATGAAGCCATCTTCTGCTGTGGTTTTACAGTTCTGAGTACAGCTGAGCCTTGAAGTACACAGCTGAAGCTACCTTACAGTTACCAAAGAAAGCAGCAGCCCCAGAGGTAACTTCATGGATGATTTTCTAGCAAAAAATCCTCTCTGCTGGCTGGAGCATGGGAACAGTTGGGTCTCTGAACACTTTTCCACAAAGCTGAGTCCCTGAAGGATGAGAACTGCACACAGTACAACTATGAAACCTCTTTATGATCCACTAGCCATAAGGAAGCAACTTTAGCCCATCAGCCCAGGGCACATCCAGGGTACACAGGGCTGTGTTGTTGTGCCAGGCTTGGTTGGGGTAAGATGTAAAGAAGAGGTAGATATTTGCTTGGGAATTTTTTCCTTTTTATTTTTGGCATTTGTTTGCAAGGTTATTTGTCATATCGCTGTAATCTATTTGTACAGCATACATCTCAGTGATGAAAGTCAGCACCCTTAAGGACTTTTTGCTGGCTTTTTTATTGAGCTGTTTAAACTGAGAAATTCAGCTAGGGAAAAATACCTTAGAAAGTGATGATTTTACTGAATAAAGGGAAAGCATCTCTCAGGCCACAGCCAATCTGGAGGAGCTGGGATGCAGAGCCACTCTCCTCTCCAGCTGCACTCCTGCAGTGCTAAGGGTGGTGAGTAGAAGCAGCTCGGGCACCAGTGATGCCTTGAACCAGCACTCTAGAGAAGTGGAACCCCACATCTGCACATTCAAATTGTCTTCTATAAGATGGACAGCCTTTAGAAATTATAGTGCATTTTCTTGCATAAATATAGCCTGAAAATGCCTATTCTTGTGCTTATGGATGGAATGTTTTTCTCACACAACTTTGGGGACTCACTTTTGTTTTTGGAAGGTGTCTCAAGTCAGGAAAATGCAGGTCTGTCTTGCAGAAGGTGTTTGCAGCTAATAATGATGCAGCTACAAAAAGTTCCTTCCACAGGGTTTTTTCTGAAAAAATGGGTGATGAGAAGTTCCAGGTTCCATACATCCATGGTTTGGGCCAAGCTTTCCTTTTAAAGCCTGCTATAACATCCACCACAGTCCAAGCACTCCGCTGCTGCTGGTGGGTGTACCCCAGGACTGGGTCCCAACAAGGGGTTCACCAGGCAGCATCATCTCCTTCATTCGCTATCTTTGGCAGTGGATAACTGAAGTCCAGGCTTTTCCAGCCTGCTCTGCACATTTGGGACAGACACTAACACTCGCCAACTCAGTTTATCTTTGAGTTTTAAATTACCATCTGAGTTAGCAGGACCTACATTAGATCAGGGCCCTTGGAACCGGCTGATAGCACAATGCAGCCAACCTCCAGGGTTCCACAAAATCTCACTTTGAATCCTATTTTTCCTCTCCGCTACCTTAGTTCACTTGATACTTTTCCCTGTAGATCTTGACCTCTTCTCTTCCTTTCCCTGTATATCCTTAAGTGTTATTAAGCACTCCAGCAGCTGCCAGCCCAGGTCAGATTTGTAGGGAGACACCAGTTTCCACAGAGCAACTCTGCTTTGCTCTGGCAGAGGGAAAATCCCTCTTGCTCCAGCCAGACCTGATACACTTAGCAGGGGAATGCTAAAATATTGAAGTACACAAATTTCAATCAATCTGAAGTAAAAAATGAATTCCCTGCAGGAGCAGTACAGTTCCTTCCTCAGGGAGCTGCTGATTAGCAAGGTTAATTGTGTACCTGCCAAGAGCAGTCAGCATGAGTTTGCCCATGCCTTGTAAAGGACAAGCACCGATAACAGCATCCTTCCTATCCTTGGGTACCTAAGCACACACCAGCAGCTATAAGCTCCAGCTTTGCCAGGCTGGACTGGGAATCTGGGAGCAAGAAGACCACAAGCTGAGGTCAGGCAACTCAGTTTGTAGCTGAGCCACAGCAGAGCCTCCAGCAGCCGCTGCCAGCACATCACCTCTGCCCTGTGCCAAGCCGTGGGCACCAGCAAGGACAGAGCTAACTGAGCATGAAGGGGTTGAGTGGTTTATACTAGATGAAACCAAGCTTCTGCATATTGATACTCACACAGCTCTTGCACAATTACAAAAAACTCTCCAAATTTAGTGCTGTGAGCAGGGATTTGGCAGTGGGATATTTCCTGTGTCAAATCACAGGGTTATAAAAATCTCAGGTCCAGAGAAAGGTCTGGTTGCAGCCAAATAATGAAGAAGGGGACAGCAGCCGCTGCCAGAGCATTGCAGCAGGAGATCCAGGGATGCTGGCCTCTGCCTCCTCCAGGTGCCACACGCAGCTTGTGCAGGATCATACCCTTCACCTTGGCCTGGACCACTCTGGAAGGTCAGGACCAGCTGTGTCCTCATGTGCAACCATTGAAAGGCAGCATACCTTTCTACACATGTTTGGGATACTACCCACAGAAGCAGGATAACTGATTTTTCTATATTCTATTTCTCTATTTCTATTTTCTATGAGATAATTGTATTTCTTAAACCAAAATTTCCAAAGAAGATTGTGACAGTATTAATATTTTTTTGGTACAAGATAAAGAAGGACATTTGATCTCTTCAGATGAGGACTTTCTGTTTGCAATTCAAAGTAACACACTTCTTGCTTTCATTTATTTTCTCTTATAAACAAATTGAATGTCATTTTGGTATCGAAACAAGACATCACCCAACTGTGGTGTTCTCACTAACCTGAACTATCATGTTGAGAAAAACCACAAACCAGGCTGTTGCACAGCCCGATAAATCCCAGGCTTTAGCTACCACACTCTGAGTATTTCATGCTCTGAACACCCCAGCACACACAACTCTGCCATCAGGCACAAGGGAAGCATTTGGAAAGTTGCAGCCTCTGGGGATGTGGGAATCACAGAGCAAAAGCACGGTGGAGAGAGCAGGGAAATGCCTGCTGTATTCAGCCCGGGAGACTTGGAGACCTGGAGGACTTGCACTCAGCTTTGTCAAGGGCAATTGGTTTTGGCATGGAGCAAAGCCTGCAGCAATCACAGCTCAGCAGGGAAAAAGCTTGAAGACCGGGTAATGTTTTGGGTTTGAAAGCTGAAAATGAGATGGGCTGTTTCTACTGCCTACAGATCCTGGGGAGCAGGCAAGGGCTGGAGTTGGGGGCTGTGAGGATGTGAGGGGGAGAGCAGCCTGTCCCAGGGCCTGCCAGAGAGCTGAGCTGGCTGTGCAAGAGGGGAAACTGAGGCACACTGTCCTCACTCAGTGGGTAATATGCATTTTGTAGAGGCACATTTTCAATGCCAGATGCTGAGCTTGTGTCCTTGGAGTCACAATTTGCCCACGTCTTTTTGAAGATGCAACTTTTGTGAATATTTCAAAGTACAGGCTACCACAACCAGCTCATACTACGGTGCAGATTTAGGCAACTGCACAGCTGCAGGCTCATCCTGCCTCACTGAATTGCCTTTAAAATACCAAACACATACAAAACTCAGGTTTTTTAAAAGTCCAGAAGAACAGGAATATGTCACAGCCAGTATTTTTAGAGGCTGTACTAAAGCCATTTTGCAAATTCAGGTTCTGAGTGGTTGATAGCCCTTCAGAAACAGAAGAACATGTGCCTGAGTTGTTTGGGCCACTCCTGCCAGCCTGGGCCAAGGCACCATGCTGAGCTGATGTCCTTCAGTAGCAGCATCCCCCCTCAGCCCCTGAACTCCATCTGCATTCACATCTGCTACGTTGCTGCAATGGAGCCACCAAGCAGGGCAGGCTGTGGTGGACCTGTAAAGGAGGTTTCCACTTGGCCAGCATGGCACAGAGACCTGTGCAAGACTTCATCTCCTGGATCCAATCAACAGCAAGGTTTCAAAACATCATTCTCTAGCAGCAAAGTAATAGACAGCAGCAAAAGAGTTGTTTGAAAATAAAAAATTCTTAGCATTTTCTTATAAATAATGAAACTACTGCTTAAAGAATGGATGAAAGAGCACAAGTTGGGTGACTCCCTACACAGCTCCAATGGATTAGTGCTGCCATTCAAAACCAGCAGCAAGCTTTGCCCTTCAAGAAATAAGTAACCACAAGGCTGAGATAAAATTGGGTGATGCAAGGCCTATGGGACAACCATAAAAAGCAGGCTGGGACATGGCTGAACTTCTTTCTCCAATCCCACCACCTTCCTTTGTTTTCCATTGACATTTACTGCAGAGGCAGGTGTTGGGACTGCACCATGAAGCAGGACTTCTTCCACGAGACCTGAGCTGTGGATCCCCACATTGCTGCAGCGTGTCCCAGGCCTTGAGAGCTGCAGATTAGCTGCATCATTGCTCATTGCTAAGAGCCCTTCACTGCAGAAACTCCAGGAATTTAATCTATACACCTCAGCCAACTTATCAAAAGTGTTCAAGATGTTTAGGTCATTAAGCATCAATAGAGAATAATGAAGGAAAAAAAAAGCTTCCACGTCATTACTATTAACTGCAGTGCGCTGTATAGTTTCCAGTTTTCAAACAAAATCCTCCATAGCAAAGCCAACAGAGGCATGACAAATGGAGAGAGAGAGACTAAGGTCACTGAGAAGTGGAGGACAGAGCCGGGTTTGTCACTCAGAGCCAATGCGTGTACGTGACCTCTGCTGCAGCCTCTCTGCTCATTTACTTAACCAGCCCTTTGAGGTGAATTTTGCACTGAGGAACTCAAAGCCCAAAAAGCAGCCAGAGAATCCAACTATCCCTGAGGTGGGAGCAGGGCAGGTTTCCCAGGGCTGACTGTGCCAGTGCCCCTTGCTCCTGACCCAACATAGCCAAAGGTCTTTCTTGGGCACAGGCTGCCAAGCTCATCCCATAAAAAAGCAGAGGTAGCCTGGGAGAGATGACCCAGATCATTTCTATCTCAAAAATTCAGCCTGCAGCAGTGGTAAGCTACAGCACGTATCTGCTGCACGTACTTCAGCAAAACTTGACCTCTCTCCCCCCTGCAATCCCAAAGCTCTGCAAGGCTTTCTTGCCTTCACAGCAGCCGTCACGGGCAGGGTAACAGCTGAAGGAAGGGCAGCAGCGGCTGCGAGCAGCACAGCCCAGCACACAGGACCTGCCTTGCAACTGAAATGAAGCATGAAAACGCTCCACAGCCCCTGCTCAGACAAAAGATTTTGTAGTGTGTGCCCAGTGCTGCACACCCCACATCAGCGAGCAGTAACACAGGCTCAGGCTGCAGGCAGCTGAGAAAACAAAGCAAATCTCTGCTTTCCTCTATGAAATTGCAGAAAGAATTTATTTTTTCACAAAAGAATACTTAAAACAACTCTTTTGGGTTTAATTCCTTTTTTGGAAACTGAAAGCAAGAACAACTTCTGCTGACGGATCAAAAGTAAACAGACTTCTACTAGAAAAAATGAAAAATCTCCCTCAAAATGTCATTCTTTCCTGTAAAACTTTTGTGCAGAAAAAAAAAAAACCAAGCCTCACAGGAAGAAAAGAGGTTCTCAAAAAAAATAATCAGTTCTGCTCAGGATGCTCCAAAGCTTTGCCATAGCCAAGGTAGCTTCAGTATATTCATAACGTTACATGTACACCAAAAAAGCTGACATATTATGAAGGTATTTGAGCAGATAAGAGAGCTTAGGCCCTAATCCTGGCCTTGGCACCACATGTCCTGTGCAAGTCACTGCCCTTGTCTCCCATTTTGCCCCACAACATGAGCCCCACAGTCCTCGCTTACCCCATGGTCCCCACTTACCCTACGAGCTGCCACAAAAGTGCACAGCAGCAGAGAAGTGAAGGGTTAAGATGAACATTTGGGTGTTTATTTTAAGAGCATAAAACCCTGACAGGCCATAATTACAGTGTTGATAAGAAGGGAAAGAATATTTGATGTTGCAAATATCACATGACTAATTGGTGCTGGAACAGCTGTTCGTGTAATTTGGTCAATACGTGTGGGGAGGAGGGGGCTGGAGGAGCACTCCTTCCTCGCCTGTGGTCCACCCCAGCCATGCATCACCCTGACACCACCAGCACATGGGGTGACCTTCCCCTTATTATATTGTCAAGCTGAATTAATAGAAAAGCAAAGAAAGAAACGTCCATTTCTATTCTTTGCTTATCTTCTTAGATTGGGCTTCTCACCAGAGCATTATGGATACTCCACAGAGATGCTGATATTTTTCAGACATTAGGCAAGACAATTCAGAGATCCCTCAGTGGATGCCATGGAGTGTGGAGGGTAAGGTGGAAGACAGCTTTCTCTTGGTGTAAAACCCACCCTCATTTCCTCATTCAGCACAGTTTGTTTGTTGGTTTTTTTTTTTAACTAAAAATGGTAGCTGGGGAAGCTGGTGCTCTATGTAGCCAAGAGCTCCAGAAACACAACCACCAAACTCAGAGGGACAAGGACAAGCCCTGGTGGCACTGTCAGCCTTCACATGCACTTCACAGTGGGTTGGCTTCCAAAGGGACGCTTCATCCCCTGTCCCTTCTGCCCCTCTGCATTTCTCCATGCTAACAGTGTCTTTCTACACCCATCCAGTTGGGACGATAAGTTAGTTTAGACTTTTTTTAGAAACAGATGAATACTTCATCGCTGTCATTCTCTCTTCCTCTCCCTTTTTTCCAATTGACTTTGTCTCTTCAGATTCCATCCTCGGGAAATGACTCTACACCCAGCTTTTAGAAGTGACAGGAAATGCATAAATTCCTCTATCATACGTTGCTTAAGAATGATTTTTCCCCTCTGTAGTCCAGGGGGAACTGTGAACTATTTTTAAACCAGAGCTTGGTGTGATAAGCGTCTTTAATTACTAGATAAAATGTGTGCATCAGGGTATGGAGTTTGACTCTTCTTAAGCTTCTTTAGGGAAGAATGCACTGAGTTATAACTGTGCTCACGACCAAAAGTTTATGATGTTCCCTGGTGGGAGACATTTGCCACATGAAAGTGAGAGCGAGTGCAAGAGAGCAATCACAAGGGCTGAGCATTTGGCCAAGGCCAAGCTGTGATGAGGCCAGCAACGTCCCACATCCCCGCAGACAGCTCAGTGTTCACCTCAGCATTCACCTCAGCATGTTTGCTGAGGCCATGGCCTCCCAGTACTGACCAGAGGGCCCAGCTCACATACAGATTTTATCAAAAGTTCACAGTTCTTTTCCAAGTGCAAACCTGATTCTTTTCACACCATCCAGACCCATTTGCAGATAGGGAGAGTGAGACCAACACTGGAGCACTGCATCCAGTGTTACACACTTTCTCCAGGATGACCTTGCCACCCATTAGCATCTCCGTGGACCTACAGCTTCCCATTCTTCACAAGCTTCACACACACCCTGGTGTCACCTAGAGACAGGAGCTACCCCACACATACCCAGAGCTGCCAGCCCACCCACACAACTCCAGCAGGTCCATACCCTCCTCATAACAGATTGCTACAGTCAAATGCACCTAAGAAAAGGTTGTACACAGACATGTTGTGACCTGTCCACAACCTTCTTTGTCAGTAAGCAGGTTTGACTTTTCAAGGAACACCACCGGGCTGCCCAACCACCTGCCAAGGCTGGCCGAGCCATCCTTATCTACAACCTTTAACAATTGCCAGTTGAGTCACTCTAATAGCCTAGAGCTACAACAACTTATGAAGAAATTAATCTCTTTCTTGAAGCACTATCAGAGGACCCTTTCCACCAGCAGCCTTCTCTGCAATTACAGTCATAGCACAGCAGCATTGAGATCATCAGACAAAACACAGAACTCTAAATGAACTCAAGCATATCTTAACATGGTACATACCTGATGAGCAGTCCTGGGAACCAAAAACAAAGCACCCACTACAGACAAGGCTAAAGCTTTTCAGAGGAGATCTTTTAAAGTATGGGGCCCTGGTTGCACCAATAAGCCCTAACCACTGTAATCATCCTCACCTGGGACCCCACCCACACACCTCTGACCATTGGCTCAGCTGCTACATTTAAGCTCTGTCCTTGGATCTGTGCGTGTTTGTTTCTGGTTCTAGTGAGTGGATGGGGCTTTGTAGCCTATGAACCCTCTGTGATAATGTTGTTCCCTTATGATCCGGGTGCTCTTCCTTCTGGGGCACTCAGCTCTGTGGGGGGTGCTGCTGCCTTCAAGCTCACCCTATACCCATCCCACCCTGAGGATGGTGCTATGGGTCATGATTTCACAGCTTTCATTTTGCAAAGCTTTGTATTTTACTATAATTATGTTTTGGCTACAAACTGCAGAAGAGAGAGTTGATTACAAGTTTTACTGTCTCTTAAAATTCAGTACAAGAGCCACAGAGCAGCTGTGGCTGAAATGATGAAGTATTTATATTGCATTTTTTCTATCACAGGTGTTTCTCTCTGAGTATAAAAAAAGATTCACTCCCATTACACTAATAAGTTAAGTGTGCATTGATTAAATCTACTGGCACCTGCTCCCACAGCCAAAAGGAAAAACAACTTGCAGTTCATGCTCTATTCATGTATTTATAAAGTCACTATATTTGATGTATGATATCATTATTGTATCTTTTCCACGTGCAGCAGTAATGCAGAGGGGTTTATTCCACAAATAATGTTACACCATGATATTTTCACCAGTAACTCTCTGTGAGGTCTTTACATAGATTTGGGGAGGGAAGAGGGAATTGTTACTGTTTCATATATGTCTTTCTGCTCAGGAAGTGGGATGTATGATGTTGTACTCACAGCATTTTTCTTTGTATTGAAAACCAGTAAATTTTTTGTAGGAATCATTCTGGAGTAAATCCGCTATCACTGAAAGTGAGATGATTTAATACTTCATTTAAAATCCACTAATATTGATTTCTGAATGCTTTTCTTCCCCCAAGGCTACAAATCAGGAAAAATGCTGTCAGGGTCTGGCAGCACACCCATGTCACCAGCTTCTCTTCCAGACCTCAGCCGGGATCTGGCACCAGCTCTAGGGAGAGCCCATGCACCCAGCGTGAACACTGTGGGCTGGGCAGCTCTCCTAGACCTTCCACCCAAGCTCTACAGCCTTCTTTGCAGGTAACAGGACAACCAACGAGCCAGCTGATGTTTATCTTAGATATCCGTAGATATCATGGACTGTGTCAACTTCACTCCAAGTTAAAAGCATGCTGTAGCTCTCTGGGACTGAAGATGTTGTATCAAATTGTTTT
This sequence comes from Antrostomus carolinensis, assembly GCF_000700745.2. NCBI lineage: Eukaryota > Metazoa > Chordata > Aves > Caprimulgiformes > Caprimulgidae > Antrostomus > Antrostomus carolinensis. The sequence goes on from NW_010297852.1 coordinate 16,638, forward strand.
TCCTGCTTCTTCATTTGCAAAATGATGTGGCTGCTCGAGCTTTTGAGGGAACGCACATCTCTGCTCCTTGCTTGGGTGAGCGATGTCCACCTTCCAGGCACTGTCTGCTGGTGCGACTGTGGTTCAAGCTGTGTCTGCAAACTGCTGCGTGCCTGGGATACCCCAATCTTCCTCTGAGGTGACAGCCTGTTGCTCCCACTGAGCTTCACTCTCACCAAGGGACAGATCTGGCTAATGCAAAAGGGGAGTAATGTGCCACATCCCACAGAGCCAGCCCGAGGTAATATGAGTGAAAATGAAAAGCTGATGCTCTCCTGACATCAAAGCATCTCTGGGGTGCTAAGCTCTCAACTCATCCCCACCCCATTACCATTGCACGGGGGCTTGGGGATGTGCCCTGAGCACTGACCTGCTCTTCCCAATCCGGCTCACAGGAACCACCCGCTGACTCATGTGAGTAGGCGGAAAGGAAAGAGGATCCTCTGGGAGGGTTTTTCTCAGGATTAACCTCTATCTGAGAAGGAGGATATCAAAGAGAAGCAAGTGGGCAGCAGGATAGCTAACATCCAAGACCTGTGGTGGTGGAGAAAAAAGCTCAGCAAAGAGACAGAGGTGATGAGTGGTAGTGGAAGATTTGGGGGTGCTGCACTCTATAAAATTACAGCAGAAAAAGGAGAGAGTGGTTTTACAGGCCCAAAAGCAAATGTCTTTGTATAATTTGTGTAGCTGCCTAGAGAAGAGACAAAAAGGGCAACAGGATGTGGAAGCCTGCAGGTTCAAGAAGCACACCAGAACTTTACATTAAATATTAAATAAGCATTCCTACTATAAAAGCAAATTTCCTTACAGCTTACACTTCATGTTGGTGTCACTTGTTTACCAAGGATCAATTTTCCAGGGGCTGCCCTGGTTACACCACTATCCACTGTCAGGGATTGAGGTAGTGGTTAGACTTGGTGAGCAACAGGGCTCAGCCCTAGTTCTGATTAAATTCACTAAGTTTGTGCAAGCTTAAGCTAAAAGTTAAGCTTAGGATGGTGGAGGAAAAATACTAGACTGAAGACACAAAACAAGCATCTTGAAAGCAGAATGAGGTTTAAGTACAGCTGATGATCCAACTTTCAAGCAGATAAATTACTTTGCAAAAAGACTGGTACAGCCAAGCCCCTTTTCAATTACAGAAAGCTAACTCAATCAGCTCCTATTCTTTTTAAATAGATCTGCTGGGTCTAAATGAATGTGCATAATATGTGGTCCATTTATTTCCAAGAACATTGCAGTGAAAGTTGTTTTATGGATTCACTGCAAAATCCTGAGTAAAGACAAAAAAAAAAATTGGTGGAAAATATCCACCTTTTTTAAAAAGAAAAGCCATTTTTCTCTTTCTCCCTAAAGTTCAATTCATTTTGCTCTGGCAGTTACTGACCTCGATTAAGTCACTTTCAACGTTTGTATAGGGGCTTTTCTTCAATCAGCCTAGCAGAAGTTTCTGTTCCTTAAGCCACAGGGGTATCTATAGACTGGGAAGGACTTTGGCAGAGGGCAGGGAGAAGTCACAAATCTGAAGCTCATCTTCGCAAGTGGAAGGTGACAGCTTTTTTGTCACTTTTTTTGAGGAGTGGGATGGTGAGCGTGTTTATGAAGGTCCATGTTGCTTGTACTGCAGCACCATCTCCAGACACTGTATTCCTCCCTGGTATGGCCAATATACATTTGGTGTGGCTGAATTGGGAAGATTGGCCAGCCCAGTCCAGCCTGTGGTTGCCAGACCCTGTTGAGCATAGAATAATAGAATCGTTGTGGTTGGAAAAGACCTTTAAGATCGTTGAGTCCAACTGTTAAACTCACATTGCTGAGTCCACCACTAAACCATGTCCCTAAGCACCTTATCTATATGTCTTTTAAATAAATACCTCCAGGGATGGTAACTCCACCACTTCCCTGGGCAGCCTGTTCCAATGCTTGACAATCCTTTCAGTGAAAATTTTTTTCTTAGTATTCAATCTAAACCTCCCCTGGAGCAACCTGAGGCCATTTCCTCTTGTCCTATCGCTTGTTACTTGGGAGAATTGTGTGCCTGCAATGGCCCAATTTTGAGACATTTGCTAGGGATTGTGGGCTTTGTTGGCCCAGCAGACCTAGTCATTGAAGTGTTGGTGCAAGTCCTGAGGCAATGAATTCAACAAGGGTCCTGGGAGCAGAATAATCCTCTTGGTTTCTCTTGCTTAAATATTTTGCTCTGATTAGGCAAAGAAAAAAGGCCCCAATGGTTTCTTCAGCATCTGTCACAAGATCACTGGGCAACATGTCTGTTGTTGTTCAAGATCTAAGAATGAGTCACCAGTGCTTTGAGGGGTGGAGTGGACACCAGCAGAAAGCAGAAGGCTTTCCTGCCAACTCTGCCAACTCCTTTTTATCTTTTTCAAGGACTAGCTTGGCTCAACCATAGTTATTAGCTAAAGAGTGGATGGTTTTCATCGTTAGGCAGCTGTAAGTAGGTGTCTGTGCTCACTCGGAAATGAGATAAGACGTGAAATGGATGTTTCTGGCGTTTATAGGAAGCTGCCCACTCCCCTGTGTGTGCTCTGTAGGTGGTGTGGCTCCTCACAAAGGGCTGTGCTGGATGAAGGTGCAGTGAGATGATGCTCTTTCTGTGAGTGGTAGGGTCTCTCTCCAAGACAAGGGAAGAAAATAATGAAAGTACTGAACAGAGTCTTTCTTTGTTGGTAGTGAGGCTGACATTATCGTGTGCCTGTGTACAGCATGATGGAAAATGTCATGTAAATGCAAAAGCATCTGTATATTCACTTCATCCAGCTTCAAATGATGACACATGAACCAGATGCAGGCAAGAATGGCAATGTGCTTTGCAGAAGACTGGCTCTTCCCAGAATGCTTTCAATTTTTTTCAAAGAAAGTCACAAATAACTTCAGGTTGAATAAATATTTGGGGATAAATATTTTCCTTCATTTTTTGAGATTTCCTTTACTAGAAAAAAACCTCCATAAATTCAGTATTTAAAAAAAAGAATGTTTAACTTTGATACAGCATTTTTTAATCTCGTTTGTTGGTTAAGGAGGAGGTCAGAAGAGAAACACAAAGGAGTAAATTATTTTCCAAGATGATTTGCAAACCTGACAGCAAAGCTAAATAAATAACTCAGACCACTCAAGTCCCTGTTAATATGAAAGTCAGTTGTCCCCAATATATAGCATGTAACTAATTCAACATTGCTCCTCGGCTGTTTTAAATGAAGATATAATTGGCTTTTTTTAATAACAAGTGTCTCATATCTGATAGGTAAAAAAATCTCTAGGGTCGGTGGGGATAGATATCTCAGAATAATTATCAGCCAACTCAGAGATTAATGTGGGAAAGTGTCTACACTAGCCTTAAAAATGTGTGACTACTTTACATTAATTGGCAGTCAATTAAATTGTGGTAAAAAGTGCCCAGAGTGGACACGCTCAAAGGAAAGTAATTCACTCTGCGTGCTGTATATGTTAATTTAAAATCACCGTAACAGTCATTTCAAAGCTAAGTCTTTCCCAGTGTGACTGAGGATTAATCTTCATTCACATTCCAAGGGGGATAAGTACATTGCTGTTTAACAAAGCTATTTTTCAGTTTTCCAAACAAAAAAAAAAATAGTTATGACCTTTTTGTCAGAACATGTACTGGAATTTTAGTTTTTAAGTGACCACTCTTTGAAGTTCTCCACTGGAGACTCACCATCAGACCTTGTGAAGTAACTGGAAAATCCTATTCAGGGTGGAGATTTCCCCTCTCCCACACCTTCCTTGCAAAAGGTGAGTGAATTACCCAAGGTTGGAGAGGAAACTTTCTTCTCTTCAATGAGAGTGAGGCTGCTCCTGAGCACCAAGATTTCGTTTTTCTCATCTTGCTCAGAAAATTGAAAAGCTTAGCAGATAAAAAGTAGGAAATAAGAATTAACAGCCAAAGAGGGAACTGTATATATTTTATTGCAAGAAAGTTTATTAGGACATTAAGTGTATTTGCTTCACTGTGAATTGTTATTATGTACGATGTATGGATTTATTTTAGACCCTTTTCTTCATTCTTTACCTCAAGAAAAGAGAAGTGTTAGCAATGCTCTTTGCTATTAGGGAATCACTTTGTGGTGTCTGAAATTAATGTAAATTGAAACCAGCCCTTCAGGTGCTGAGGTGAAGTCCTGACATTTTCTATGATGTGAAGGAAGGAAAGAGCTGAAAAAGCACGAAGATTATCATCAAAATGGGCCATTTTAGCTGCACAGCTTTTTCTATTTTCAAAAGGCAGCAGAGGTGAGATTATCGCAGCAGTTAAGAGAAGAAACTGAAGTTTCGATGAGCTGGCACATCAAGATAAATTAAACCTGGCTGTGAGATGTAAATGAATAAAGAACATGGCAGAGAAGTGGAGATGGAGGGGGACTCTGCTCCCTCTTCCTGCTCCCAAATCCCCATCTCCTGCCATGTCCTGATGAGACCTCACTTCAACAGCCAGTCCTGACAAAATGTCCAGGTGAAGTGATGCCTAGGCACCATGCTAGTATTTTGTGGCAGCTGAAGTTCTCCAGCCTGCAGGAAAAGTCCTGATTCCATCAATATTTATCATTGTTTTCCACACTGAACAGTGCTGAGGTGGTTGGGGCTTGTCCTTCAATATGCAGCAAAGAGGGAAAGCCCTTTCCAGGACCACCTTCCATCTCCTTTAAATACTTCTGTCTCTAAATGTTAATAGTTTCATTCTGGTCTGGAGCTGCTTGTCTTACCTCCACGGACCAGCTGCTGGTCCTCAAAAACCCTCTGGCAGCGTGGCATGAGCTGCACTTCTTCCAGATCCTCACTGCACCCAAGCAAGTAAAAAATATTGATTAAAAGGTCACTTTTCCACATGAACAACTGCTATCCTTGCCAGAAGGGTCTTCTACTGACTCCGATAAGGGAAAGGGAGAGAGGGGTTGAAGTATAAATATGTGGGATCCAAGTGGAAATAGTCCTTGTTCCAGCATTAACCTATGGGGTCCAGGGCAAAGCACAGATTTCTGTCTGCCTTGGTCTCCCATATACAGAATTCATTCAAATATACCACGTGGTTGTGAAACACAATAGTCTAAAAAAATGGCAAGAGTTTAAATAGTACAAATGTAACAGGCTTTGGGGTCAGAGAAAAATAGGTAGCAGCCTGAGTTTTCATAGATGAAAACAGACATTTGCAGAGGATAATCTCTATTAGATTGGGAAGGGATGTTATGAGAAAATTGCCAGTGCTGGGCAATTTTCTGTTCTAAGGCAGAGGAGGTTTATAACAGCCCCATGTGCTTTGGTTTAGATCATTTAGTCTGTTTTGCTAGCAAATATCACCATGTGCTGATAAGCTAAATTTCAGCAAACCTTGGTACAGTCAGCAGGGAGCCAGGTTTGTGCTGTGCTTTAACTTCATCAAAGCACATTTTTTTCTTTCCTTTTGTTTTTTCTTTTTTCTTTTTTTTTTTTTCTGAGTGAAGTACTGCAAATACTTCTGATCCCAATCTGAATAAATAATCTTGCAGAGCAAACATAAGCTGCAGTCCCCGGTACCTGCATTGCACCGTCCCACGTCCTACTGGCTGGGTACTTTGGAGGAGTCGTGAGGATACATCAATCATTGCAAACTCCCTTTGTACCTCCTCAACATCTACATCAATTCCTTGATGTACTGCGCTCGGAACAGAGTAAACCTGGTGCTATTACGCACCGGCTTTCCAAGCTGCAGCATCTGAGCCAGTTTTCATTCACTCCCATGGGCTGGAATTGGCTTTAGAAACCTGCATGTCTTCATTTCTGGGCCCCAGCCCAGCTCCTGGTGAAAGTTCACTGCATGCCAAGGTCACTACAGCCCTTGGTGATCCAGCACAGAGGAAAAGGAGGAAAGGGTCCCTTTTCTGAGGATACAATTACATTTCTGACACTTCCAAGTTATTTGTTTGATTGGAATAGGGCAATTAAACTGCCCCTCTGCAGATGGAGCAGTCAAGTCACTCTGCTTTGCTGCTGCAGCGCAGCTGTGCTGGGTCCGTTGCTGCCTCCTCCTTCTTCTTCTCCTCCTCCTCCTCCTCCTCCAGCAGCATTTTGGAGAGCCTGTGATCATCAGTGGATGCAACCCAAATCCCTGGGGTCTGGCTCCTTCTCTGGATCCCACCCAGCCTCTGCAGACCCTCTCACCTCAAAGAATTCAAATGAACAATGGAACGTGGCCACACTGCACCTAATTGATAGTAATGTTAAGAGACTGATCGTAATTTGAACACTAATTAAGGGAGATAGTTATTGATTTTAACGGGAGACAGACCAGGCTCTTGCACATCTACTAAATAATGAGAAAGTACTGAGGGTGCTGTCAGCGCTGGGGAAATAATCACAATAATAATGTGCTGAGAAAAATGCGGCTTCCTCTTGGTAAGCCCTTAACAGCAGCGAGAACTGTGCTAAAGGAGAAAGCACTTTCTGTTCACAGTCCCAGGAAGTTAACTCATTTCTTTCTGTACAATTTACCATTGTTATTATAGCACTCACAGACGCCAGAAAACAAGAAGTATGGATTTGTTAGGAGGCCACCTACCACTAAGTTATATGGGTAACTGGTACTTTTAAGATGCTTATCTAAAGTATCATTCTCCCCTCACTCACAGCACTTGAAATTCTTTATTTTTAGTAAAAAATTCTTTACTTTTAGTAGCTTTAGTGTGAGCTGGGGTCAGCCCTCCTCTGATAGTACTACCTAATGCCCCAACAGCCAGCAAAATAAAAAGGAAAAGACTCAGCTTCAGCAAAGTGAAAGCACAGGGCCCCCTTTTCCTCCCATCTCTTTTGGGGATGGGGACCACCATAGAAGGTAGAAGGTCACAGTCTGGTAAACTTGGACTCAATACTCATGAAACTACTGTCAGATGTAGCAGAAAGGAAGAAAGAGGGGAGCAAGCCAAGAGAAAACAGTGTGAATATGTACTTACTCACAGAACCCACATATGGACATAGAGACATGATTTTGGGACTGTTCACCCCAAGCACCAGCCAGCCCCACCAGCTTGGCAGAGTTCCTCCCTTGGTGAGGGGAGCAGGGTGATGAGAGGTGGAAGAGTAGCGTCTCTCCTTTGGAAACTAGTTTTGTAATTAGGGGCTGGAGGCAGCTGGCGTATTGACGAGGATATAACGTGCAGAGCAGCTCACCGGTCCTGGAGGGTCATCACCACCCTGTCCTGCTCTGGGTAAGTTCAACGCAGCACCTATTTCTGAAAGTGTGGGAAGTTTGTTCTCTTTAAGTGTGGCTGAGAACATTCATAGTCAGTACATGGTCCATGATTTCAGGGAAGTATAGAGGGAACATTATTTTACAGTGATATTTGGAACTAAGTATTGGGTTTAAAAATATCCCTCTCCAAAATGTAATGCCATAAGATTTCCCTTGACTCTCATTTTTACTCCTATCAATTCATCTTTGATCTATTGCTCCCTTTCTTCATAGCAGAGGGGAAGGTGAGGAGGAAAGAGGTGTTCAAGTGTCACTCTACCAAGGTCCTCACAATGTAATAAGAGCTCAAAAATCAAGAAAATTGGCCATTGTCTTTCAGCTGCAAAATCCACGTCACATGCCAAGTATTACCACAATAAAAACTTCTCCATCTTTATTGCCACAGAGCGTATTGATTCATTGCAATGTTTCCCAGGAACATTTGTATTTATGCATATGACTCTGAGAACATAGGCCAGATATGGTGGAAAATCTCCAAGCCACCTCTTTGGCTGAATTAGATTTTTCAGCCGAATCATTGAGACTCTACTTTGATGTTCAGTGCTCGTGTTGGCATTTTTATGACAGTGGCTTTGGCTTATTAACAGAATCTAGTGAAAGCAGCTTGTTGGTTTTCCCCTCCTTTTCTTCTTTCCCTTATACCAAGGGCTACTTATTACTTTTTGACAAAAGACGCTCATCCCTCCCTTACGAGAGGGGCACTGAAGCAGGACGAGATGGCTCCTGCCTTTGTGCACTGTCTCCAGAGAAACAGGGGAAGGGCAGGAAGTGGAGCATAATCATTCAATAAAATGACAAAATATGGGACTGGAAAAAAATAAAAAGCTTAGATTAAATAATTCTTCGATGTCCCTTATGTCTTCATCTATTTCTCAAAAGGCATTATGTGCAAAGCAGAAAATGGTATTACTTTTTGTATTAATAGAAGAGATGAATTATCTAATGCCATTCAACAGTTGGATCTAATATCAACCTTCAGGTTTCACAGCTGGCTGTAAAAGAGACAGGGAAAAAAGTCACACAAATCAGAAGTTGTTCACTTTTAAGGGAAAATCCACATTCAGCCCAAAGGCCTGTGGCTTCCTCCAATCTCTATCTAGTAGTCTGAAATGAAAGCTCTCGCTTTAAAGCCTTCAAACTTAATTTGTGATGTCCTGAGCTCTAAACAGCCAGATAGAGCATTTTCAGGATATGCAAGGAGGGCAGCATGGGCTTGCTGCCATGTAGCAGCCTCCAAAAGCCCTGTATAACTTTTGGAAGAATCATGACAGGCTGCTCCTGGGTGTCCAGAGCACCTCCTCAGGATGGCAGCAATCTCACAGCGTCACTACAAAGGCTGCAAAAAGCCAGGCCACCCACCAAGGGTGCAGCCCACCAGCACAGAGCACACTGGGGGCTGCATGTCTGCTCTGCAGTGTGGGGACCTCCTCCCACAGCCCACCAGGACACAGGGACCTGGCAGGGTCTCTGTGCACCTCTGTGAGCTTTGGAGGAAGCCCAGGGTGATCTGTGATTTTTGGGATGCTCACTCAGGTGGATTAAAGACTGAGACAGCTCCTCCCCATGAATCACTCTTAGAATCATAGAACAGTTTGGGTTGGATCTTAAAGCTCACCCAGTCCCAACCCCCCTGCCATCAGCAGGGACACCTTCCACTAGACCAGGTTGCTCAAAGCCTCATCCAACCTGGCCTTGAACACTTCCAGGGAGGGGGCATCCACAGCTTCTCTGGGCAACCTGTTCCAGTGTCTGACCACCCTCACAGCAAAGAATTTCTTCCTCAGATCTCATCTAAATCTACTCTCATCCAATTTATATCCATTGCCCCTTGTTCTGTCAAGCCCTACCCTTGTAAAAAGTCCCTCCCCAGCCTTCTGTAGCCCCTTCAGGTACTGGAAGGCTGCTAGAAGGTCTCGCCGGAGCCTTCTCTTCTGTCACATCTCCTAGAGGTTACCTGACCTCCACTTACATCCCTTGCACCACCGATACTTAAATAACCATGCGAATTGGCACTGAATTGTTGGTACCAGTTTGTCCTAATACGTTAGACTGTGAAGTACAGCAAAGCAGGAGCCGTGTCACTTGCAGTTCGGCTGTTTGTGCTGCAGAGGTGGCAACCTAAGAACAAACTGCTACAGCCATCTGGGTTTAATCCACCTGCATAATCAGTCAGCGTTTTTGGAAAAGGCTGGATGTAAGCCCACCAGTCCAGGACATTATGACTGATCATGAGAGGGGAAATAGAGAGAACGGCACGCATGAGGGGTATGAGTATTACAGTCCCCAGAGCAAGAGGAATTAATTGCTTGCATCCTAATTCTTTGCAAGGTGTGGAAGTCAATGGGAGGGAAGGATGCCCACATCTTGCAGAATGAAAGTGCGTAAAGCCAGGGTCACCTTTCACAGCAAAACTTCATAGAAATTAGATGACAGCCCATCCGTGCTAAGAGTTTCTCCACATCAGAGGTTTTGAATTGCAGCAGAATAATTCCAGCATCTGTAATTAGCGCTTCCATTAAATTCTCGTTGCTCTCATATTAATTTCAGGAGTTTGAAACTGTCAGAAGCATTATTAAGGGATGCTATCCTTGTCAGGAGCTGCAAATAAAAGTTGAGCTCCTGATTAAAAGTTTAGGGCAGCCCTCATTATTTTCTGCATCAGAAGAGTGGTCTTTTTGGGTTACCCTTTCAGTCAGGACTGTATCATTACAGAGGGTCGCTGATTGTTCTTGCCTGAGTTATTTTAAAAAAGAGACAATTTGCTTTTCACGAGCTTCTAATAGAAACCAAATACAAAAATTCTCATTTGTGTTCAGAGCCAGAAAGGCGTAGTGACACTGGGAGGGTGCTGGAAGGAGTCACTGTTGTGTTTTCCAAATTACCTACTGACTGGATGAGCGAAGGTATTGGGAGGTGTAATTCCCACATGGATATTTAATCTCCCTTAACTTCAGCAGCTAACCGCACCATCTCTCTTGCTTGTCTCTTTGCTCTGCTACCAGAGGTAGTAGCTTCACCTGGACACCTTCTCCCATCATCCCTCCAGCTGTGGTTTAGTCCCACAGTGAATGGGGATTAACTGTCCTTCTCATTAACTACCTGTCACGTCCCAGATTCCTGCCCGGAAAGTTTTCCTGTAGGAGGAGAGAGGGAAATGTGACTCAGATTCGTCGATCCCCTTGATTGGAATAAAGGTGCAACAGCACTAGAGATCCATAAATAGACAAATTTATTCAGTAGCTAAGCTTAAGAGGATCCAATTAGGTGTAGAGTTGGTTGTTATTCACCACGTGCTTAAGAGGATCCAATTAGGTGTAGAGTTGGTTGTTATTCACCACGCGGGGTTCATATCTTACGTTATGGGAAAGAAAGGAAGAAAAGAGAGAGAAAGAAAAGAGAGGAGAGGGATGGATAGATATCACCAGTCCTGGTTCCAACAGGAGGTTCTGGGTAAGCTGGTTCTGGAATCTCCATTTACTGGAGCTTTTATGCTCGTTGTTCATCACAGACCAACCTCCTGCCACACTGGCAGTTTTATTTCAGGGTTTTTTGCATCTTGCCAGTGTTTGAGACTTTCCTTGGAAAGGCTCAGGGGATCTCCACTTCCTGTTCCTTTATTGAGTTTCTTCTCCTGCTGTTGTCCACATCCTTGAGCAAAGAGTCCTTTGTTCCAGGGGATTACAAGTCAGCCATGGAGCTAGGACTATCTGTTCAGATTGTTTGGCCTTCCAGTTGGTCTCCTACAGTACCTTACACAGCTTCCATGAGAGCCAGGATGATTATTTTGGCTTTAAAAATATACCCAGGTTCCTGACTCCGGATCTGGCCATGTCACCAGCACAGCCCCAGCCACGGGGATCTAGGGGTGAGGGGTTGCTAGTTTTGGACAGGGAACAGGCACAGTGTGGCCAACCAGATATGGGAAATTTCTCACGCAAAACCTGGCCACCTTGTGCTATGAGGCTACAGGGTCCATATGCAACCTGTGTGCGCTGAAAAATAGCTCTACAGGCTGAGACAGGCTGGTCTGCCCGAGCGGGGCTGTTCTGGGCCTAAATTCAGGGCTCAGGGCTGCTCATCAGAGCAGCTGCAGGGTTTTCAGCTAAATATTCACCAGGAAATCAAGATTCAGATGGGCTTAGCCTCGTGGTAAATGCCCGTTAAACGTGTGTAACTGTTTTTATTGGAAATAGAAACTTGAAAAATTAGTAAGTCACAAAATGCCTCATTTTGGATTGAAATAAAGATTTCACTTCAGAGGGATGTTTTGGTTTGGAATTTACACATTTGTTGTTAAATACAAATTGAAAACATCTTTCAATTAAAAATATATATATATATTTGGAAGGTTGAATAAAATTTTACTAAATCTGGTTTTTACATCTTTTTCCATATGTACAAAGTGACAATTCACAGCGATTACTTTTTTCAGTTTGGGCAGTAACCAAAGAAACTGGCTATTAATCCAGTGAGCTGCCAAATGCTTTTTACTCTGTCTGATGTTTCCGATCTCTGAAGACTTGAGTTCTGTATTCCCTTGGTTACTTTTTAATTACATTGCAATAAAATTGCAAGGAATCTAATTTTGCCAGATGAAGCTCAGGGACTCTGTGGAAGGTGATGGGGGTCCAGCTATTTTATACACTAATTACAGTAGCACGGGCTCTGAAATACTGTGCTATTTTTATTCATTCATGGAAAAAAAAAAGCCCTTTCCTCTAGATCTGAGTGACTGCTCTTTCATTCTCAAAAACAGTCAATGCACTCTTCATTTCTCAAAAAACCAGCTGCCCTCTTCTGTTTCCCAGAGATATTACCACCTTGTGAAATCCCAAGGGGTGTGCTGTTGAAATTAAAATAAAATACCATCGCTTCGCCTGCCTCAAAACAACAAACCAATATCAATAAAGCACTGTCACCTTTCTTAAAACCTCTGGAAATGGGGCAATATTAAATAAGAGCTTGAAATATGGGTTTAAGGAGGGAATTGTTTGGGATTTCTATAAGTATGTCTGCAGTGCCATCAGGAGGTGTGATCACGGCATGTGAAAGCTTGCTGAGCTGAGGCTGAGCCGGAGCAGCTGGCAGTACAGCCAGCAGGACAGACTGACACTGGTGCATGGACATGGGGACAGGCATCCCGCAAGGGTTGCCTGTCATCTTTCAAGGGACAACTGCATCTTGAGAGCTCTGGGTATCCATGAGAGCCACCTCAAGGTACAGTCATCTCTGCAACCACCCCTCTGGCTGCAGCCAGGACTTCAGAGCCTTGACCCGGGTAAAGACTGATGAGCTGAAGATTGACTCATCTCACAACTGGAAGAGGGTAGGTTTAGGTGAGATATTAGGAAGAAATTCTTTCCTGTGAGGGTGGTCAGACACTGGAACAGATTGCCTAGAGAAATTGTGGATGCCCCCTTCCTGGAAGTGCTCACGACCAGGCTGGATAAGGCTTTGAGCAACCTGGTCTAGTGGAAGGTGTCCCTGCTGATGGCAGGGGGGTTGGAACTAGATGACCTTTAAAATCCCTTTCAACCCAGAGCATTCTATGATTCTGTGACTTCTACATCCAGAAGGCTCAAACACATGAAAATACATAGTCTTCTAAAGGGCTATAAGACTTATGAAAAATTCACTCTTGATTTTTTGGTAGTCAATTAGGAAACCACAGCCTGAGTCTGCAAGGGGTCTGAGGCTGGATGGTGCTTCCCAAGCAGCATTTCAGCATTTCAGCATTTCCCCAGCAACCCACAGCAAAGCTGCTGGACCAACAGGTAGGTGGGCAAAACACAGCCCAGGGAGATAGACACCAACTAATGAGAGTATTTTGGAATTATGAATTACTGTGACCCATTTCCTATAAAACTGGCCTCAGTTCTGTATTATTCTTGATTTTGCAGTTACTACATTCATTCCTCCAGGGAATAAAGATTAAACACTTGTTAGAGCATTTCACCATTTCAGGAGGGTGACATGATTTCACAACAATTGCTCTCCTCTGCCCCATAAAACGCATCAGAAAAATGCCTGAGCTGCACAGAAAAAGCCCTTACAAGAAGATCAAGTGCATCGCTGCATTTACATGGATATTCAGCACAGTCAGATTTGCCACTCAGGTATTACACCGTGTATATTATTTATATTCTTATAAAACAGCGATGAATCCAGTCACCCCACACTTGCTCTTTCCCCAGAAGGACAGGCAAGAGTCCCTTGAGACAAAGAAATGTCATGGCTTCACCAAGGTCTCATTAAAGAAGAAGTGGTGACTCAAATAGGTTAAGACAGAGCAAACAGCCACTCCCCATTCTCTGCTCCGAAGGAAGGCTGGGCATGAGGGTGCTCATTAAAAGTGGCCTCTTGCTGTGTATGTGGATATCTTTCCCAAATAATAGGACCTGCCTGGGCTCAGGGCACCTGGCTTTGTACCTGTGCTGCAAATGAACAAGATTGCCCCCCCCAAAATACCACATTTCATCACCAGTTTAAATTCAGAACAAGACCGTCCACTGCAGTTGGTGATTTGGGTTTAAAAAAGACTTAAATAACATAAAGGTACAAAAAAGAGGAGTGAAGCCTGGTGGACGTACCCCTCCTCAGCTTGGCGCTGGACCAGCACAGCCCCAGCATCCCAGACCTCCTGTTTCACTTTTCCTTCCACATGCACCGCTTGACTTTCAACATTTCCCTGCTGTCTCAGAAATAAATTTCCATGCTTTGAGGGTATAAAAGGGAAACTATTTGGAAACAGCCTCAAAGCAGACAAAGCAGATGAAGAGCTAACGCACATTTAGGTCTTCAAAGGCTTAATTTCTGCAAGGTGACAGTTTGCTTCGGTCATACAGCAACTCCACGGAAGCAAAATGCTGCAGCCATGATTTTTTCCAAAGTGCTGTAGGTGGCACCAGCTGTATCAGGTTAAAGGCAGCACTTCCAACAAAGATAAGTCATTTCTAATAAACAGAAATTGGAAAAGCCTCCAGCATCAAAATAATATTAAAGATTGAATCCTTCTGGGAAAGACACGTGGTATTTGTCTGGCAAAATTGCTGCCAGCCATCCAACACTGTAATTGTAGAACATTAAGTTTTATTCCAAATGCCAAACGTAAGTGATGCTCCTGTGTGATGTGACACAGCTTCATTTCCTTCTGGAGGAAATCTAGATCATCTGCAGCAGCACCTGCTGAGAACAGGGTGACCTCAACCAGTCTCCAGGAAGACATTCAAATATTGATAATTTGACTGTGGCACTGCAGCATTGAGATGATGAGTTTCTATATGGAACCCATAGCTTGAGACTGGTAATCAGTGCTGAGCCCTCACAGAGACAGGGGACTGCAGCCTTTCATTTTGATGTAGGGAGTTCAGGCCACCCCAGGTCTGCACAGGGAATTGTCCTGGAAAACTCTAGCTAGTCTCAAGGGCTACAACTGTGCCCACTGCAGCCACACAAGCACATGCTACTGACTCTCCTTGTGGGGGTAAATTTTGTAAAAGACTAACTCACTTGGGATTGTAAACCCTGTTTTCAAAAAAGACTTGCAATCAGATTTACAAAAATGCTACAGCAATTAAAAGTCTGCTGAGATTTATGAAAGCATCCAAGCAGATTAAGGTGACAAATGTTGTTAAATGTTACCCATGACCTATGCCACTCTTGTGTCCAAGGGCTGGCAGGATCACCCAAGGGAACTTCAAATTTTCTGTCTCTCTGTTTCTATTCTCATTTATTCCACTGACTATTACATTTCCCTCTGGGATGCGTACATTATGTTCTAAGTATTACCTCCTACAACCTGGACCCAAGGTTTGCCTTTGGGTCCTGATATTTTGGGGACACATGCTCTGATTTGGAAGACCTGTGCTGTATTTGGAGTGGGAATATTGTGTTGTATGCCAATGACAATAAATGTTGGCTGGCATTTTGTAACCTCGAAGCTCTTGTGAACCATTTCAGAGAGCTTGGCTGCCCATCCGTTTACCATGCAGTTTGTGAAGTGGGCAGCCTGACAGCCGGAGCAATACAGCTTCACTTTTTCATAACAGCTTTAAGACACCATTTTTTAAATCAAGACAATGTCTTTGAAGTTAGTGAGAGGAGAAGGCAATGCTGGCTTTGTTACCACAATCAGAAATGCAAGTTAAAAGTATGCATGCTGATTGTCAAGACTGTTGCCATATAATTAGCATATATAGTCTGTACCTAAATTAAGAACTCCTCCCTTGGAAGCTTATTATGTCCTAATATATATCCAGTACATATATACATATAGCTGTCATCTGATCCATTCTTGCATTTCTTAGCAGCTGTGAGAAACTGCATGAAGATCAGCATTAATCTAGATTAACAATGTGTCTTCAGAAATCCATCCCACCTATTAGACACTAGACGACGCATGAAAGGACTCCAGGCTGATGTAACTGTGCCTCTGTCAAGAACCCTGCTAAGAGGAGAGATCCCACTCCACGTGTCCACATCCACCCTGGACTTCTAGTGCCTCTCTTCATACTGTGCTCACCCACAACCTCCAACTCTTCCTTCAAAGCTTCAGGTATGTGGCTACATCTTATGTTTTAACAACTGCTGTCTCATCTTCTGCTAACTCACAGCCCACCCTAAGGACAAGGGCTTAACCCAGCCCTGCTGCATTTTGCCTTTGTGGGAAGAGAGTGCAGGGGAAAGCACAGTCTGTTCAGCCACGTGTAACAATCCTCAAACCTTCTGCATCCTGCCTGTTGTCCAGGACTGCAGTAGATCAGCCTCAGGGGAAGGCTAATACAAACAATCAGTAATACAGCTTGGATTTTATCAGTCATTATTTCAAGGGTATAATTGCATGGCATCAGCAGAAGACAGACTGATACTATCCACTGCTACCTCCCATTTCTACCTCCTCAGTTTTGTGTGCCTGGGGTCACTGCAACCTTGAAACATCTATCTTGTTTTTATTTACATTCTTCTGTTACCACTTTTCTTTGTACATTTTAATAACACTAATTAGAAATTACTTGGGTTTTGCATAATAAAAATCTGTGCTTCACACAAATAAAAAAAACTTTAAATCAAAGACATTAAACAAACATTGTAAGAGCTGCTGTATTAATTACATTTCTGCAACTGTGTGACAAGGTAAACTAAAGATAGACTAGTCAAAAACAGACCCCCAAAGACACAGTCACAGTCACAAAAGAAGGCATGAGAAGCACTCAGCCCTTGTGCCTGAAGACCTTGGTGCCAGCTAAGGGACAGACCAGCAGAACATACAGCAGCCCATAATCCCACCTGACCTCAGTAAATGCAATACCCTGGAGATCAATTGCATTGTTCCTCTGTCTGAATTTGGACCTGCTAATCCAAACATGCTCAGAGCATCACTGTTACACAAGCAGCAGGTGCTCACCAGCTTTTACAAACAGAAACTACTTGTCTAAGGCTCCCACGTATTTGGTAGTTCAGCCATTTCCTGATGAAGCCCACCATGCTGCTGCTGAGATATCACAAACATTATTGGAGGCAGCTGCAAAAAGGAGCTACTGGAAAATGATATCTTATAAATAGTGGATAATATCAAAGAGGAAGAGTCCTTAAAGGGACTGCTTCACATGCACTCATGTACATGGTAGCTCAAAGCAGAGGACAACTCCCTCAAGGCTACTGAGGCTGCAGCCTGCCCTGCCTCGAACAAGAGGCACCATTCTTTGGTGGAACAATCCCCACCTCTACAAGTTCACACTGAGCAAAAACGAGCCATTGTCATAAATGAGATCTCAGCTCACAAACTCTCTAGTCAGCTGCAATCAAAGATTTTTGGCATCATGCTGCTGTTTTTCATAAGTCTCTTAAGTCTAAAGGATTCTTCACAAACTCCCCAAAATACCAGGTGTTAACTCATACGTCATCACCTCTTTTGGTGCAGGGGGACTTTGCCATTTGACTTTTCACAGGTTTTTTTTATACCTACATTTTATCTTTTAAAATCTAGGGTAATACAGAGTTTTTCACACTATTGGTCTCATTGCATTTACTTAAGTACACAGTCTGGCTTCTTCAGGTAATTTCTGCATTCTCACATAAAATTCCACAGACACATTGAATGCAGCATATCTAGTATATCGTGCAACTGTGTTCATTTCTTCTGACAACCCTATACTTTTCCCTTTCATTCACAGTACTTCTTTGTATCTTGATACTGAGAAACAAGCCTTAGATTAATACTTTTTTTAACATCTTTATATGCACAGCAAACACCTGCCAAAGACACTCTCTAGTCTCAGATAATGCACTGTGGATAATCTTCCTATCTCTCTTTACACTTGTGTAATTCCACCGACTTTAAATAGATCCTCTCTTGTTTCAGGCAGGTAGAGAAGTGAAGCAAGCCCAGTGGAATAAGGCCAATTGAGTGTCATTCACTGAAGGATTAGGCCAAGGAATTCCAGGTATTATCTGTTACAGCAGCTCATTACCATTCCAAAGCAGACAAGCAGCATTTATCCAAATGCTTTAGGAGAACTGGAAGTAGAAATAGAGAGAATTTATGTGAAGTGGACATAAATGAATACCAAAGAGCCTCCACAACCTGCACTCTGCAAACATGCATCCTCTACAATCCTCTTAAAAGCTGTTTTTTCCACCTCTCCACTAAGATGTAATGGTAGAAGCAATATCGAGAGCTCTCTCTGCCAAGTTTCATTGGTTTTAAACCATGTGCCAAAGTCCATTTCCTAACACATTGTAAAGCTATTATATAAACAATTAAAATCAAGTGATTACTGGATTTTAAAAGCAATTTAATTAATAATGTTCATCAGCCTGTGAACTGAGAGGCTGAATGGAGATGTGGCAGGGACAGTACCCTGATATTTTAAGGTCTTGGGTTCAGTCTTCCTTTCAGCCACAGACTTTCTGGGGGAATCACTTATTTTTTCAAAACTTCACTTCCTCAGCTGTAAAACATTGCAAAACAACTAAATGAGATCCTTAGACACCGGGGTAATTAGAGAAGTGGAAGGAGGGCTATTTATGCTTTCAAATCATACAACTAGTCTTAGATTTTCATCCATTTTTATATTAGTTTATTTGCTGTCTAATTTAGAATCATAGGATGGTTTGGGTTGGAAGGGACGTTAAAGATCATCCAGTTCCAACCCCCCTGCCATCAGCAGGGACACCTTCCACTAGACCAGGTTGCTCAAAGCCTCATCCAACCTGGCCTTGAACACTTCCAGAGAGGGGGCATCCACAACTTCCTTGGGCAACCTGTTCCAGTGTCTGACCACCCTCACAGTGAAGAATTTCTTCCTCATATCTAAACTAAACCTCCCCTCTTTCAGTTTAGAGCCATTTCCCCTTGTTCTGTCATTAACTGCCCTTATGAAAAGTCCCTCCCCAGCTTTCTTTTAGGCCCCCTTCAGGTACTGGGAGGCCGCTATAAGATCTCTCCGGAGCCTTCTCTTTTCCAGGCTGAACAGCCCCAACTCTCTCAGCCTGTCTTCATAGGAGAGGTGCTCCAGCCCTCGGATCATCCTCGTGGCCTCCTCTGGACTTGTTCTAACTGGTCCAAGTCTTTCTTGTGTTGGGGGCTTCAGAACTGGACACGGTACTCCAGGTGGTGCCTTACGAGAGCGGAGTAGAGGAGGAAAATCACCTCCCTTGACCTGCTGGACACGCTGCTCTTGATGCAGCCCAGACATTTAATAAATATCTGTGACTGAATTAGGTTGCCTGGGTATGTCTGCATGTCACTATGGTTTGGCTGTACCAAATTGCTATAGAATTAATACAGCATACAATTACCACAGTGTTAGTACTTAAAAGGCAGGGCTTTAACATCTGATAGTGGGGATATCCCACTCTGTAGAGGTTTGCTCCTCTCTGGTTCCTAAGATACTTGAAAATAACACATCAGCTTGGACATAAGGGAACAAAGGGCTGGCGTCAAATTTAATATGACCCTTTATGACCCTATTTACCATAAATAAGAAGACATGAAGCCTCCTGCATTCCATTGCTAGCATAGAAGAAGTCACCTAAGCACTTAGGAAGCTCCCAGCCCAACAAAACAGTAGAATCATAGAATGGGTTGGGTTGCAAGGAATCTTTAAAGGTCATCTAGTCCAAGCCCCCAGGATAACCAGGATTATTCCACCATGGTGTCACTATTGCCTGTAACAGCCCAGTGCCTTGAATAACAGAGGACAGGGGAGCACAGGGACACATCCCTTTTCAATACACTCAGGGCTGTGCCTCAATGGCAATCACACACCCTGTGCCACCAGGATACTTACTGCCCTTGAGGTCAACAGCTCACTGCATGACAGCCTGGCTGCAGCACCGAGGAAGGGCAATGTTCTTCTCTTACTCGAGTTGAACCCAGCAAACCCCAGATTTTCTCTGCTTCAAGGCTCCAGTTCACAATGTCCTCTCTGTTTGGAAAGTCATTCATGCTGCATAAGCATATGTTCTTCTGGAGCAAAGAGCATACTGGCAAAAGAAGTGCAAATGTAAGTATTGGGCTCAGCTTGTCCCCACCTTTTTACAGTAGAGTTGAAAGTCAGTTCGTGGTTCAGCCTGGGGCTGTTGCAGAGCTTGTGATGCCTACTCGAGGGGAAAGCACAGCCAGAAACAGAGCCCTTCCCGTACCTTCTGGTTCCCATCCCATCAGACACTGAGCACTCCCAACCCCTCCTGAAGCCAAGACAGCTCAGAGAGAGAATTCAGCTGGATTTTGGTAATAGTTGGACATACACTGACCCCCCTCCAGAGTAATGAATTCTACACTGGACGATACTCCTTTATCACTGTATGAAAACATATTACTCATGTAGTTGCATTCAATGCTAGGCTAAAATAAATCCAGTCATGCACAGTCCAGCCACATCACGAGCAGTAGCAATATCAAACACTAAGGCTGTACAATGATAAGAGCAAGATGATTTATTATATACTGAAGAAGAAAAAAAAAAAAATCATTTTCATCAACTACTCCCTCATGGGGGTCAATACAATATAAAGAAAATAAGGACAAATGTACAAAACCAACCTGACAAGAAGGCTCCAGATGAAACACGTTCAAAGCACTTGCAAATGATGTTGCTGGACAGATGCAGAAGGAAATTAAAATCAAGTAATTTTTCCTCTGCAAAACAGACTGAAAGACTGATTTTATTTTTAAAAATCCACAGTCCTGCCTTTACCTGCACATGCTTCAGATAAAAATATACAATTTTAACTGTGATACATTTTTTAAAGGAGAGATACCCAAAACTACTATTTGACCACATTTATTTGAAAATTTTATTTTATTTTCACTTTCAACTTTATGCAGATGGCAAAGAAGCCAGCCCAGCTCAAAACAATAGGGGCTTAGCCACTAACTTCAAAGAAACCAAATCCATACTTCTCCACTTTCTGCTAAGCCTTTGGCAACCATGGGATTTGTTTTTCCATCATCAGCAACAGATGTCCATCTCATCCAGAGCACCCTTGTATATATGGTTGTAAAAGAAAAAAAAATCCCAAACAAACAACAAAAAAACCCCAAAAGACAAAACAAAATACATATATATGAGAAAACATCAGCAGTATGAAAATTCCTGAAGGGTTTCAAGGCTTGCTCCTACTCAACTAAAGTCGACGTACTTCAAACTATTTTAGCTGGAGCAGGACGATATCCTTACAAAACCAGATATACATTCCTCAAAAAATCAAAACCTTAAGAGTGTTGTAACCCAAACATAGGAGTAAAAGACAAATTTTAGTACTGTACCTTGCCTGGCCCTAGCCAACATAATATATTTAGCTGGGGTATTTCGTTTACTCCCGATTTGGGCAAGATTCCCATTGGTTACAGTCAGAGTATTACTTCAGTAATGTAGCAAAAGGACATCATGCATTAGTAAGCTAAAATATGAATCCGTGCATATGGAAATAGCTTTCCCTTCTCATGCCCTATAATGGGCATCCAGAAAAGGAAAAAAGACAAGAAGCTTTACAGAAAAAAAATCTGCATTTTGTTCCATTGATCACCATCCTAAGTAACTCCACAGAAGTTTTTGGGGTTCTTTTTGATGTACACGAAGAAAGCAAAAAGTCAAAACCAGACCAATGTTAGGCAAGATTATATTATACTTACTCATTAGTGCAGAATGCAAAATAACAGCTAATGGTTAATACAAACAAAATAGCATCACTTTCATACTCCTCACAAATACATGGATTCCACATACTTAAAACAAATGCTTAAATGTAGTATGAACTTCATGTGTCTCTAAAAATATCATCTCAAGTTACCAAAGAAACCACTGGAGAAAAAGAAAAAAAAAAAAAAAAGAATTAGAAATGGACATTTAAGAGCGAGGTCCAAGGAAATCCCCATTTTGATTGGCATGAAAAGAAACAAAGATAATCCACTGGTTTGATTTGGGGGGATTTTTTGTTGTTTTGAGGTGGGTTTTGTTTTTCAGGTATTTTTGCATCAAGGGAAAGAAAACAAGACATATATGGGAGCGAAAACGTTTTCACAAATATAATAAATACCTGTTCTGATCCAAAAGCAAAGTGCAATGTAGAGTTTTCTATTTAAACAAAAATAACCTACAGAATAATGCCTTAAATATTAACAAATCAATTAGTGGTCAGCACAGTAAAATAAATAGGAACACACTGATTTATATTTTGTTTCTAGCAGCAAAGGTAATTAATGTACTGGCCAATGTGACAGCTTCACAGAAGTCCTGTTTCTTGGGTTTGGTACTTTGTTTAACATGAGAAAAAGATGAATTGGGTCTGGAAAATGGTACTACAGCTGTACAGTATTCACCCCAGCCCACCTATGTCAAACAGGGTTTGGCCAGGATGTGTTTTCATATGTGTTTTGAACACTGATTTGGAGAACAGCTTTCACAAAAAGAATAAAAACAGGATCCACCCAGTTTCTTATTCTGACAAGTATGATTTTGGATTGGCCTGAACCCTAATGTTAGTGAGGTGGGGTGTTTTCTCTTTGCAGTCAACAGTTTTCTAATGCTGGAGGGAGAGTGGGAAGATCACAAACCGTTAAGCAATGCTGAAGAGGGAGAGGCAAGCTTTGGTCGCTTGTAGGGAAGGGCCACAACAGACCACTGGGGCAAAGTGAGTCCCATCTGCTTCTCCCAGCAAGAAATATCTTCCCCCCCATGTAGGAAACCTGTCCTACTCTTGTCACTTGAGTCCCTCTGTCTGCTTTATACCTGCTATATAACCCACCACTTTGAAATTCTCAGGATGATTACATTCACTTGTCCCTTGAACAAAACAAAACAGCTACAGGCCTCTCTGTTCAGGGCAGACTCAAACCATTCCTCAAAACCAGACTCAGCCCTGTGCAGAGAGGAGCCAGCAGGAACAGTCCCCTGCGTGCTGTGGCAGGAGGTAACAGCACATGGAGCAAACTGAGTTTTGATACCTTCAGTGGTCACTGGAAATGCCAAATGAGGAGCAGATTGCTGGGCTGGGAGCAGGAGCAGCAACCAAAGCAAAGTGGTGAACAGTTGATTTTTGGGATCTATAAAGCAGACAAAAAATGCCTTTTTGGTCCTAGCAATAAGCTAGACAACACCAGTACCTACAGCTCGTCCAGCTCTTATTTTACAAAGTGTTGTTTTTCTGCTACTAATTGCAGCCTGTGGGAAATGCCACGCTTTAATTTACAGCGGGAGGGATGTTTAACCATAATGCACGGATCACTCTGGTGAAATACACATGGTCAGGCTCATCTAGCTCCCTCTATCCCTGCACAGCAGT
This sequence comes from Antrostomus carolinensis, assembly GCF_000700745.2. Classification (NCBI taxonomy): domain Eukaryota; kingdom Metazoa; phylum Chordata; class Aves; order Caprimulgiformes; family Caprimulgidae; genus Antrostomus; species Antrostomus carolinensis. The sequence continues at coordinate 39,721 of NW_010297852.1, forward strand.
GTCAGACTAGCAAAACAAAAGACGGAACACAAAGAGAAAACCAGAGCCCTTCTTTAACTGTCAAAGATGAGGGGAAAGGCTGATGAAAGATTTTTGCAAGGGGAATGTTCTTCAAGGCCACACAGAGGGTGAGCCAGAGGCAGGAAAGCACAGAAGAAATGGACTTACAGGCTGTCGAAACTGCTCAGTGAGTGCTTGGCAACCTGGGCACCTGTCTTCCTACCTTCTGACGTGCTCCAGTGCACAAACCGTATTTAATTGGGCTTTCCACAAAGGAGGGAAGGGAATCCTGTTCAAGAGGATGTCCAGTGCTCTGCCTGTATCTGCAGGGCAAGGATCAGCACGGAATGAAGCAGGGGTTTGCTTTCTACTACTGTGCAAGAGCACGCCTTGCCTGGATTTTGGAAGGCTGCGTTGAGGTTGTATGGCTACCTGATGCTCAGGTAGCTAAAGATAACAATACTGGGCTTCTGAGGAGCAGCCAAGTGCAACAAACCTTTTTGAGGTGCACTAGAAAGATGAATAAAGACTATAGGGATTTTTTTGTTAGTTTATTCATTTTTTAAGGCAAGCAGAAAATCCTTCTGGAATACAAGAGGCGGGATCAGAAAAGCAAAAAAAAGGGGGTGGGGGAGCTACCTTCAACATTATGCACTAGGTGAAATTTATCCCTGGTAAAACACTACTGAAACCAATGGAGCTGCATCTAATTCAACCTACTGCCTAAAGAGGAGCGAGAAACAAGGCGTGATGCTTCCCTCATCCACTCTCTGCACCTACCACTGACATCAATGAAGCTACACCAGTGTACAGCTGTAGCAGCACGGTGCTGAATCAGGTCCAACATTCTGCGCTTGCCACTGGAGCCAATGTTTTAGAAACACTATGAACTGGATTCCAATCACAGCTCCTCACATCTACCCAAACGAGGAGAAAAAGAAATGTCAGTCCTACTCCTTTCTACTTTTACTAAGGAAAATCAAAACAGACACACACCCTTTAGGTTTGTCTATGCTTACAAAGTTGCTTAACAAGTTTCATGAATAGTCCTGCACGGCCAAAAAGCTGTTACTCAAACAATCATCATCCCTGATCATTTGCATCCTACCTAACTTTGGATTTTTGATGGTCCCTAAAACAGTGAAGTTTACATCAAGGAATTAAATTAAAACCCATTCTAAGATGGGAAAAGAAAAAGGAAAAAAAATTCATCCAATATTGGTAGCTCTAGTCCGAAGGAGCATTTCATGTCTCCTCTATAACCCATGGGGGTTTGTCCAGGGAATGACATGGAAGCACAAAATACTAGTACCTGCTCCCCAAGGTCCAGGCAGCCCTGCTTTCCCAGAGCAATAGAGCTGCAGGACAGAGACCAGCACTTGCTCTCTTCTACATCAGTATGCAAAGAAATTACAGCTCACAGCTCCTTACAACCTATTCTCAACCCTGCCCAGTCTAAGGCAGAATCAGAGCAGAGCACATCTCCTTTGAGCAGGTTTGCTTTCCGATTCGCTTCATTAAGCCACTGAGACCTCCACAAACTCTCTTCAGGAAGAGGAGCTACACCCATGCTGCATTAAGGTGCCCAGCCAACAACACTGAGAATCTTTTTTCATTGTTAACTGGTAGAAGAGATTATTTCTGGTTGTGGATCATCAGCTGATATCCAATGTCAGATCTTCAGAATTAAATCTGCATCACAGAGGAAGCGGTAAGAGGCACGACCCTCCAAGGAGGAGAGGTATGCACAGCCTTTCTACAGGGATGTGGAAAGAACTTACTCTGGGCTGTAATGGGGGCCAAAGCAGCGATTTGTGGACAAGTATACCACCTAATTCACACATTCACAGGCCCCATTCCTGCCCCTCCTTTACAAGCTGCCCAGAGATTCAGTCTGCTGTAGGGAGGCATTCTGGAGCACTGCTCTGTTGTGTGCGGAGGGGAATGGGCTTTGCACATGGTCCACCTGTGTGGTAGAACCACAGAAGTTCCCAGCACTTCTTGGGCTTTGCATATTCAAGCAGAAGGCTGGGGAGAAGACAAAGTCCTCCCCGCCATTCAATACATTGAAGAGCCTTAGATAATTAGCAAACAAACATCAAAAATACTTCATGTCCTGCACAGCATCATCCTGCCAACTACGATAGAAAAAAAATCTAACCATACCATTAAGTTTGCAGGTGTTACATGTATAGCTCGAGAGCATACTCCTATCAAATGGAGCACAAAGCAGGGCATGTGGCAAACAGCAGGCGAGAGACAAGCTGCTCTATTTGCAAACTACTACCAAGGGTGGCGCGTCATTGTACATAGCCCAGGTTCTCCATCTCGTTCCTGTACCGCTGTTCCGACACCTTGCTTTTATGCTGTTTGCTTTCTAAGTGCTGTCTGAACTCCATCTCCTCGCTGGCCCCGGCGTTGCACATGGAGCAGTAGAACTGGCCACTGGGGGTGACGCACATGGCCAGATCCCGAGGAATCCTCTGGCGTGAGCGGGGATTGAAATAGGGACCTGAGGAGACAAGAGAAAAACTTGTTTTATCTATAAGAATGAAAAGCTAGAGGCAGCTCAGTGACAACTTCCAATTCCAACAATTTTTTTATAAAAAGATTAGCTTCAAGAAGGACAGGGAACTGCTTGAGAGAGTCCAGCACAGAGCCACGAAGATGATTAAGGGAGTGGAGCATCTCCCTTATGAGGAAAGGCTGAGGGAGCTCGGTCTCTTTAGCTTGGAGAAGAGGAGACTGAGGGGTGACCTAATTAATGTTTATAAATATGTTAAGGGTGAATGTCAGGAGGATGGAGCCAGGCTCTTCTCAGTGATGCCCAATGGTAGGACAAGGGGCAGTGGGTGTGAGCTGGAACACAGGAGGTTCCGCTTAAATTTCAGAAGGAACTTCTTTACAGTGAGGGTGACAGAGCACTGGGACAGGCTGCCCAGGGAGGTTGTGGAGTCTCCTTCTCTGGAGACATTCAAGACCCACCTGGACACCTTCCTGTGTAATTTCGTTTAGATTCCTGCTCCGGCAGGGGGATTGGACTAGATGATCTTTTGAGGTCCCTTCCAATCCCTAATATTCTGTGATTCTTTAACTGCTTAGAGTTTGAACCTCATTTTCCCACGACTTCTGCAGGGGGATTGGACTAGATGATCTTTTGAGGTCCCTTCCAATCCCTAATATTCTGTGATTCTGTGATTCTTTAACTGCGTAGAGTTTGAACCTCATTTTCCCACGACTTCTCCACTGAGATCCAGGGGTGTAGCACATGGGGAATAGTCCTTGCTGGTATTTTCTAAGGCAGTAGAGTGGGGTTAGTGCCCTTGTCTTATTAAGAATCAATAGGGCTTTGAAAATTAGGAGTCTAATCACTTAAGTGATGAGTCAAGCTGTTTTGTTTTGTTTTTCCTTAACCCTCCAATTCCAGAATTAGAATAGTCTTTTCATTAGAAAAAGCTGCCTCAGTTTAAAATTATCACAAAATTATATTTAATAGAACTTTAAAAGATTTATCTTTTCCACATGAGAGTAGTTAGAATGACACAATTAAACCAAGCTTCACCAGTAATCAGGGTTTCAGTTTTTATGTGCTCATAACACAACTTAAAACATAAAAAGATCAACAGATGCTGAGCTGGACACTATGAAACACACTTTAAATCATAATAAAGCAGCAAAGTCAGTATCTAACACCTGAGGAAGGACTCTACTCTTGGAACAGATGGTCTTAGAGGGAGGCTAACATGCTCTCTCATTCTGGGCTTGAGAGTGCAAGTACAGGTTGACATGCTACAGTAGGAGTCAAAGCACCTGGCCAGTTGCCAAGAAAGTAAAGCAGGAAAATTGTCACCACTTAGAGCAGCTTTAGAGACAGGCAGATGGTAAATTAAGTTACAAACTGAGAAAACGAACTAACAAGCAGGTTGACAAAACAAAGCAACTTTAGCAGCTGGGAAAAAACCATGCAGACATGAAGGATCAGCAGAGTTAGGACCAGCTCCTTTCACAACCTGTCTCTGCTAAACAGCCCTCAGAAACAGAAGAAAAATGGTTTATTATTTATTATTCCAACCATAGGACAGATGCAAGCTCCCAGTTACCTGTGTTGTTTTGAACTGTATACGTATTTCTTCTGTTCTGCATCATTTTATATTCATTCCCTTCTTTCCTTGCCCTTCGTTTGCCTAGTTCTGATGTATCCCTGAAGATTAAAAAAATAGGAAAAGCTGCAATTCAGTGTTTTCTGAGAAAAAGACTGGCAGAGACACTGCCACATGCTTTCAGCCTGAGCATGAAGTTGAACAATACCTACGAGAATGAGTTATTCTGTGCTTCTGCAAGACGCAGCCGCTTGGCGTGATTTTTCCCTTGGTAGTGAGCCTGCGCCACAGCCGGAGAACTAAACGAGGCATCACAAAGCTTGCAGTAATCATTCTCTGTGGCCAAGATCACTCGGCCACCTGGCTTACTGGATCCCATCTAGCAGCAAAGGGAGAGACAGCATGTGAAACACAAGAAGGTTAAATTGTTGTAATAGCACAGGGACTGAGACCAATATCATCTTCATCAGGCAACAAGAGAGCTGGAATTAGAGCGTATGGATTCGGACACACTCAAGCGCTTCCCAAACTGTTCTTACAAGAACTTCATTTTCCCTGCCTCAGCCTCCAGGAGGATCTGCAAATTCCTTGAGATCTAGGCAAATCCCTGGCCTCAGATGGAGAAGAAAGCAATTTGAACAAACACCCAGTACTTCTGCAATAGCTACAGAGGCTTGTTTACTTCACAGCAATGATTTAACTCCTCCACTCCTGACTGCTGGGAGTCGATAAATGGCGACTTTCACACTGAGGAAGACCCACTGAAAGATAAAGGTGCTCCTTTCTCCTATTTACAGTGTACCTAATCTCTCCACAGTACCCCGTCTCTACACAGCTCCCTGACCACACTAAGAGATTAAAAAAACCAACAATAGCACAGCTGCCAAACCTCTGATCCTTACCCTTCAGGTAGGAGGACACCTGGATCAAGACTTCAGAGGAAGGACCCAGCCTCACATGAGTAGCTCCTGCCATGTGGAAGATACTTTGCTTGTCTAGTCAGACCACACACTGATCAGGGCAGCAACCACGTCTCCTCAGTGTGTATCACCCAGAGAAAAGTGCTTTGAAAACAGTGCAGCAGCAGTGATTCATACAGCCATGTCACTGCAGCACTTGCCAAGTCCAGTTTCTTTCACATCTCTTTGGATACTCTTCAAGCTTATAGACACACACACAGTTCTGACTTCTACATTACAACACAAATCCTCTCACGAATCCTCTGGCACCAGAGTGGCCTTTTTATTGCCATGGACCATTTTATCCATTAAAAATTGCATCAGATAGTGTAGCAGTACCCGTGTCCCACTCACTACCTAGGACTGGATCCCACACCCTCTGGGTTCAGTTCCATGAGCCACAAAGTTATTTTACACGGGACTGAGTCTCCCTCTGGTGGCCCCCACAGCATTTATAACCATCTGCCACTTATGGCAAATGCTTTCTGTTTCAGTACAGACAACAGAGGTTTCTGCTTTTGGAAATGACAGGCACAGCTTCAATCCCTGCAGCCCAACTGTGGTTCCCTGCACAGTCATATGTACGAGCCAGGTTAGCTGTTAAGTCCCATGACAATCAGAAATGATGAATTCTAGAAGAAAGCAAAATATCATCTCTTTTGCCTGTAATGTGCCCGAGATAGAATTAATCTGGATCACTGAGGGAACCATCACCCTACACGCAGGAATAAGCACTGCAAAAGGCACAACAAAAGAGGAATTAGATAACAGCCCCGGGCAATGGGTGTAGCAGCACCTAAGCACTTTTTTCATGTAGGCTTCCCTCACACAATGGAGAGATGATGGTGCAGAGCAGATGCCACACCCTCGTGTCCAAATCCAGCTCCAACAATGCTGTTTTATACCTGCCCTTAAACAACCATAATCAGCAGCACATCAGACTTACCTAGGAATCAAAGTATTTGCCATACAGAAATAGAACATTTCAAGTCCAACATTCTGCTTAAAAGGCAGATCAATATCTGCATCTTCAAAGGAAAGCAAACAGCTCACAACAGGCCATTTCCACCATCCTGTGCCATCACAAGGAAAATTCTTTCCCAGCTCCTGCAGTAATCCTCAAAGAGTGAGATCTAGTTATCCCTGTTGGGGGTTAGGTGACAAGCAAGCAGCATGATCCGAGTCACCTTCCCATGCCTTACCTGAGCTGGAAGGGAGACAACCTGAGGTGGGGCAGGCTCAACCGAATTACTCATTCTGGCAGGTGCTGGACAGCTATTGGCAGCATAGTAATTTCGGAGTTTCTTACTGTGGTTTTTACCCTGGAAAGAGAACTCAGATTAATCACTGTCCTAATAATAATAATATCTTACACTGAAAGAAAAAGGGTCCAGAGACCAAAATGAGAAAGTGACCATGAAGATGGTGCCTCAGGTAAAGGAGCCATCACTCAGAAAATGACAGCTCTGAACCTGAGGGATGCTGGCATCTCCCCTTTTCTCCAAAACGCTCATCACCTAGCACAACTGGGCCTCGACTGATTTTCTCAAATCACTAAGGTTACAATTAGTTCCTCAATCTATATCCACTTAAATCCAGTATTGTGTCTTTTAAACATGAAACATTAACTGCTTTGCATAGTTTTTTTTTTTTACAAGCTTGAACACACACAAACACTTCATGAGATTGCAAGCACAAGTTAAAACATGAGACTGACTGTAAAAAATCCCTGCTTCATATTTTATTTTCTCTTGGAAAACTTATACTATAGTTCATTTTGGTGTTCTGAAAACCTGACAGAGCTACATGAGAGTACAGATATGCATCGTGGATATATAGCAAGACATATGCATAAATACAAGTTATGTACTACAAACGCATTTCTGTCCCTTCATGGCAGAAATGCTGCAGAAATCAGACATTAAAGTGTAGCACTAATTCAACCTACCCCTTCACTGGCAGGATACCACTTTTAACAGGCCAATAGCAAATCTGAGACCTGGGTCTGGTGTCCTGAGGATATGGACAACTACCTTTTTGGATTCACTGGTGGAGAAAGTCACTATCTTCACATCTCACACAAATATAGCATTAGGCAGGAGGGTTCTAGTAAAATGGGGTAATGTAAGACTATGACATATTCGATCTCTCAGCAAAGAAGCATATGCAAACAGTCCCTAACCTATTTCAAACAAGTCATCCAGCTCAGCTTGAACAAAATTAATTTGGTCTGAGCTGAGCCAACTGATGAGAGTGTTCACATAAATGGCCCCACCAGATCAGTGATGTGTGTAACCTCAGAAAGGAGACAGTGATAAGCACGTGGCAGCAGCCCCCTTTCTTAATGGCACTGGATTTCTGCTGCATCCAGCAGAAAACATCTGTCCAAGCCTTACAAAATCATGTCTGTGAAAACAAAAGTTCAATTTTATTGGAAAAGTGTAGAGGTGAAAAACAGGTCAGATAAAACAAAGGAAAAAGCACAAGCGTCTGCTTTTTCAACCATGCCACCTTGGTACTACTTCTCTGTCCCTGTGGACAAAGTTTTTGCAAAACACTCCAGTGATGACACCTTAAGTAAAAGCACTGCAGCATGTCTGGATGACCAACAAATTCAAGCAGGGTGAAGATATACCTACAGAGAAGTTTCAGTCCATCAGATGGTGCAAAGGTAGCTCCAGATGAGCTAACTCAAATGCTGCTGCTGGTGTGCAGCCACCTCAACACAGCACTCAAAACCCCCTTGAGAAGCTAAGCGAGTCCTCGTGCATTAGCCCACACTAAGCTCTGTGCTACCACAGGAACGTTCCTGGCAGTGCACACGCTGGCACAGGTACGTCTACACAAGCTGCAGATGCAGCAGCCCTGAAAGCTGTGCCTCCTGCTGCTCTCCTTACCTGGTAATGAGCCTGGGCTTGTTGTGCCGAATTCAGAGTGACATTGCAAAGCTTACAGCACAGAGGCTTACATAGTTCCTCCAGCATAGGGTCCTGCTCCACCACCTTTGCAAGCTCTTCTTCTTGTGTGTGATGAAAGGAAGGCCCCAGTCCGAGAGATTTTGGTGGGGACAGTGGTGAGCTGGCTCTTGGCCTTGTAGCCACTGACATAGGAAGAGATGAAGGCTTCTCAGGATGAGGAAGAAGTCCTGATTGCTGTAGAAGAATCATTGGCCAGGAAGACTGTGGGCATGCTACTTCTGAAGGATGAGGAGTCTTCCTCAGATCTAGACCGGAGAGACACAAATGTTAAAATAAGCAGCACTAACAGGAACATCAACGATCCAGAGAACAACTTTTGTAACTTCACTGCCTCTGCTTTATGTCTTTTCACAATGCCAAGCAGTATAAAGTCAGTTTATAAGACTTTACTCCACAGGAACAGCAGCATCTGGGACAACCAGGGCCAGATTAAAAGATACATGTATAAGAAGTGGATTGAAGTCTGAAATGTAGTCGTTAGTACCCCAAGGCACCCTCCTGGACAGGTGAAGATTCCTAACCACTCACAGTACTTCATCGATAGCACACACATCCCGCTGCTCCGTGAGTGCACAACACACACAGCAGACACAGCTGAGTCAATGGGAGGGATACAACCCTTAGCCACATCCTCTTTTGGCCACCTCAGGACAAGCTCACACTCCAAGATCTAAACAAATATTACAATTTATTACTGTCACTGATGACTTAAAAAGAAAAAGAACCCAAATATTTCAAAGCAGATTTATTTTATATAGGTAGATATAAAATACACACACACACACATCCCTCAAATACCCACAAAGACCTTCCTGAGGAAGGATATTCTACAGTTAACTTTTCAGAAGAGTGGGAATCAATTTGAGCACACCTTGCTGTACACAGTCAGGTCTCAAGGGCTCTCTTCCATGGTCTTGTTGAATGACCTTGAGCTACTTCTTGTGTTTCCTTTACTAACTACAACCGATACAACATCTAAAGCTATACCTTCTTCTTCTGCAAAATGGAGAGCCTATCCCATATCGACCTTTATTCAATTATTTCTCAGTTAATTCGAGTTCTTAAAACTAACCCTACATTTCCAACAAGGGGTTCCGAGAGGCTTACTTAATTAAAGTTTATAAATCACACCTAAAGCCCAGATAAACAATCCTAGAATAATGCAGAGCAGTGATATTACGAATCAAGGCACAGCTACTTTTGTTAATGTCTTATTAGCTTCTTATCATAACAAATCCTGTTCACTGCTACACTGGGATCAAGAGAAGCATTATCTCAGCCTTTGCAGATCACTTCCAGCTAAGGCTACACTGGTAGCAACCATGCTTACGCTGTGGGCTTTGTTCAGTTGTTTAAACAAATATTGAGCCACAGCTACATTTTAAAATAACACTCTGAGAAAATTAGGGAAAGGTAAATTAAATGCCACCTTGGAGCTTTGTTTCTGAGTAGCTTTTGAAAATAGAATTTGACTTCAAAGGTATTTAGGAACCTGGACAAGCAGATAGCATTTATCTGGGATAACTTCTGGGATTTTCAATCTAGTAAAATTAGCAGGAAATAAATATCTTCCTACATTTGAGCTCTGGAAAATCCAAGTTGATGTCTGGATTTTTAGGTACTGTATTACCTTTGAAAATCTGGCTCCAGAGAGGTCTACGTTCTATTAGGAAAAATAAAAAATAAGTAAAAAAAAAGAAAATCAGTGGGACTAAAGCACTCAAGTGACACAAGCATTTCTGAAATGTTTACCTCTAAACCAAATTTCCAAATATTACAAGGTTGGAGGCAATTTAGTCATTACTAGTAAATAAAGGTATACGAAAAAATAAATTAAAAAAAAAAAAAAAGCACACATTGTCATGGGGACAAGCTTTTGAGACAGTAATAGAGCCACCAGTTTTTATGATTATAAATCCGTAACATGTTTTTAAATCCAACATCAAGGCTCTGACAAATTCCAGGAGAGCTACAGCTAACAAGATGTGACCATAAAAACAAAATCAAAACCACCGTCACAAAAACTAACTGAAACAAGATAAAGTGGAATCCACCACAAAGCAGGCAGACAGGACACAGGAATGTCATGGTGCAAGTCATCCATCAGCAGTGCAAACGCTGTGGTGTTACCTAAGTTCTCTCAAACATTCAGCATACACTTTCCTTGTTAACCAGAACTACGGAAAATGATTTTGCTATCTTAAGTTTCCTCAACTAGTATTCTGTAGACAGTTTAATTTATTTCAGTGGGGCTACTAAGGGAACAAGTTCACATTCAAGATGGTTAAATATATTATAATGCAGGTCTATCAAGGCAGTTTAGATCAAATATGCAAGCAGGTAAGCAAGCCAACCAATTTCAGAGTTTTATTACACAACCATAATGGGTCTCTTGCCTTAAAATGGGAGTAAATTATAGCTAAATACTTCACAGAGTAATGTAAAGAGGTCTACAGGAAATGGCAATTGGGATCCCTCTGCTTAATTTTGCATGAGTGTTTGTTGCATCAAGTCTTCCATACATAACTGTCATGGATGGGATTTGTCATATACAAGATAGGACACACTGCTTACAGGATCTGCATCCACAGGGGAAAAGGTATAACATAATATTGTTAGAAAATCTTTAATTGTGAGGCTATTTACTGTTTCTTAAAGTAAACAGTAGTCTGAAGAGAAAATTAAGGCTGCATGGGCAATTTTAAAATAAGGACTTCTTGGCCTGACATATGGAACTCTGATTTTCTTCTAATGGTCTTCTTTCATCATTGAAATTGCTCAAATTGTTGATTTCTTTCTTACAGATATTATTTTAAATAATATCCCTTTAACCCTCCACTGCTGGTCACTACAGACACCCTGTCCATGAGAAGGTAACAGGACATATTTGACCCCTTCTTTCCCTTCACATGAGAAGCTGCAAAATCTTTACATTACTAAACAGCAAAGGAATGAGGAACCCCTGTCACCAAGGACTTGAAACGGTACAGCCCAAGGCCGGGTAAGGACCTGCAGCTCCCCAGGGTGAGCTGAGGAGACATTCTGCCTCAAACACAGCATCTCTCAGATCTCAGCCATGCCTCCTCCTACACGCCATATGGACTAGGACATATTTCCACTCCGTGCCAGTTGTCCTCAGGCGGGTGCAAGGGAGACAGGCACGCAGTTCTCCTCACCACTTTCAGGTTGGGGCATCCCAAGGGCAGCAATGAAGGAGGAGAACCAGCCTCCATGCCTCATGTACCACAGCCTGGTAGGACCCAGGCACTGCTAGTGGCATGGATAATGGGGAAGCAACCTCCCCAGCTGTCAACAGCATAGTTCTGGGAAAGGAACTGGTGTGGCCTTAAATCCGAGCACCATTTGATGGAGGAGGCACATACACAAAGTGACCTTCCTTGGCCATAAGTGTAAACCACAATGAGACATCTATGTGTTCTGGTGTTCCCACCAGAATTAGTTTTTAAATGCAGTTGAGTAACTAACAACAGTGATAGAAATCTATACAAGTGATGAATAAGTTGTGGGTTTGTTTTGGGTTGGGTTTGTTTATTTTTTTCAAGACAGGAAGCATTTCTCCTTAAGTTCACTTGTATCTCAAAAGATTGACACCACTTAATCTAACTTTACCAAAAAAAAGTTTACCTCTGGCCATAGACAAGGCCTACAAAACTTCACCCTGAAAGGCAGAGTCATTTTCTAACGCTGCAGGGACTGAAGAGAGCACATCAAAACAAACTTACATCCCACACAATTCTACCTGAAGGCTCAGAGCCTGCTAACCCTCTGCTGGGAGGACAGCTACTCGGGAACAGAGGGCATTTATCACCTCTGACATCAACAGGGTATCGCTGTCACCGCCTCAGTCCTGACATCCTAGCAGGCATTGCTGCAGCCTTGGTGATGGGAGGCTAAGGAAAAAAAAGGAAAAGAAAAAGAAAAAAGGAAAAAAAAAAACCAAAACCTCCGGTATCTGCTACCTTGGAACAACTGCAACCTGAGCAAGAATTCAAGGCGCCAACACACAATTTTGGAAAAGCAGAAATAAAACCAGCCTGGAGGAGAGGCAGAGACGGACACCCGCATCACCGGGAGCAGCTTCAGCACCCC
>NW_010297853.1:0-234 GCF_000700745.2 Antrostomus carolinensis
GTGGTGGTAGAGTGGTCAACATGGTGGTACGGTGGTCATGGCAACCATAAGTTGGTCAAGGTTGCCATGGGGTCTTCAAGATGGTGGTAGGGTGGTCAAGATGGTGGTAGGGAGCATCAAGGTCATCATAGGTGGTCAAGATGGTGGTCAAGATGGTGGTAGGGAGGGTTCAAGGTCACCATAGGTGGTCAAAATGGTGGTCAAGATGGTGGTAGGGAGGGTCAAGGTCACCAT
>NW_010297853.1:823-1063 GCF_000700745.2 Antrostomus carolinensis
GTCAAGGTCACCATAGGTGGTCAAGATGGTGGTAGGGAAGGTTCAAGGTGGCCAAGATGGCCGCAGGATGTTCAAGATGGTGGTGGTGGTGGTAGGCTGATCATGGTGGCCACAAAATGGGGGGGGTGTGGCCTATAACTCTTCAGCCAATCCCCTTTTAGCCCCACCCCTCCCTTAGCCCCACCCCTTCCCCATCCCTAGACCCTCCCCGAGCGGCCATCTTGAAGAACTTGACCACCT
>NW_010297854.1:0-6308 GCF_000700745.2 Antrostomus carolinensis
GCTGTCCTCACTGGGCAGGCACCGCCTCACCCCTCCGCGGGTGCTTTTCCATGTCTGTAACTACTTCGGAGCGGGGAGGTCTCGTCGGAGCGCAGCCGTTCCCATCTAGCCGAGGTTACAGCCTGACACACACACACACACCTTCCCCCGCGCCTGCCTCCCGAGGGACTGGGGGAGAGAAGAAAGGCAGGAGACATCACATGACTCAGCCGTGGGGAGGTCCAAGTGAAATTTAGTCTGGCTCTGGATTTCCACTCAGCCACAACTGGGTGGTTTTGCTTTCAGCCTCCGAGCTGTGGAGAAGGGACTCCAAATTTTGCCAGAACGGGAGGGTGCACGTTGCTGTCGGAAAGGTGCCGCTTTGCTGCCGCTAAACAATGCTGATTTAATCTGAGATGAGGAAAGGAAAACTAAATGTCCTTGTGCATATCAGCCTGTTTTCAGGATGGTGAGATTGTGGATACAATCGAAGTCACAGTTCAAAGGACTTTTCTTTCGCTGAATATCTTGGTCTTATTTGGCAGTATTTGCTATGTATCCCCAAGTGTAACATTAACTAATCACCTCAACAGTTGTTATTATTAAAGTGGTCACTTTGCTGGGATCACTGCTTTGACCCGAAGCACTGGTTGAGTGAGAAGTACCTCCTAACAGAAGCAGATTCTTTCTAGCCTTATATATGTGATCAGATGCTGGTAGAGTCTTCGCTTAAGGATGTGATGAACAGATTAGAAGCAGTCTTTCCCTCTAGACCTGCAAGAGCAACAGTCAGAGGAAACTTTAAAATGGTACTACATATAATTGCAGCATAATATCAGTATGCACATGGCCTCAGGGTCGCACGAAGTGAATCACTTAGGTAGCCTGTCAAGATGCCACACTGTAACTACCCTTAAGAAGGTTTTTCAGTGGAGGATGCTGTGAGGAAGTCGGTTGCATTCGTTGTTAGGTTGTCAGTGGGGCACCTTTGGGATAAGCAGGTAATCTAAATATCCTCTTGTAATGTGCAACTCAGGGATGTACATTTAGAGAGAAATTAATTCTGAATTTAATAAATATAGTATTTGACACTTATTTAAGGCATCTGCTACAAATTAGGAACAGTTTTCTGGAAGATTCCTAAATCAAGCCCTATTGTCAAAGTGAGTGTGTTACTAAATGCAGAGAAGAAAAGAACAAAGTTCGTGCTTTGTAAAAGTGGCATGAGATTAGTTGCATGCAACTTCAGAAGCAGATGGCTGAAATGAACTCAAATTATTACCAATTGTTGTCAGTGTAAAATGCATGTACTCAGGATCCTCTAGTCTTCAACAGGAAAAAACCAAACCCAACAGACAGTGCACACTATATCTTTTCAAATATTCCTCTCTGCCTTAAAATCACATTAACAGTAAAAACAAAAACAAGCAAACAAACAAAACCCCCCACCCCCAAACCCCTACACAACCTATGCTTTTAAAGTACTCTAAACAAAAAAAATCCAACTTTAGGAATTTACTAAGCATTTCTCAGATGGAAGAGGAGTAGAGCTTTGCATAAAAAAGATGTTTGAAAAGGATACAGAGAAGAAAAAGGAAATCTCTAATAAAAGTAAATCTAGGAGATAAGAGTGCATAGACATCTTTTCGATCTGACAGAGTCCTAGGGGACACGTCTCCCAGAGCGCCAAGACTCCAGCAAGGCTTAAAGGAGAAGGAAACTTGGGAAATTCAAGGCAAAATGTTAGTGGCAATGGGGTTCTGAGGAATGGGCTTGTGCACTGAGGTGAAAGGCTTTCTGGAAAGCAGCTAAGAACAGGGCAAAACATGTAATTCAGGGACAGTTGGAGGCACCAGTGCAGAAAATAATTAAGCGCAGACAAGTGCTGTCACCATCCCTGTTCAGGCACAGCTTTGCCATTTGAATAAGGCCAGCACTATCAGGGTTTTGAATTACTTTTGGATAAGACAGAAAGTGGAAAAAACCTCACTATTTAAAAATGCATGCCATGCCTTATAAGGTCTGTTTATCCCCTGATTATTGGCTGAAATCCAAGTCCAAAAATTAGATTTTGCCTATGATCCTTACATTCATCTTATTGTTTCATATGGATGTTTTTCCAGCCTGCCTTGACCAGGGCAGCACAGTGGCAGACAAGAAAACACCTGCCTTGCTTCACTCCAGAATGCTACATAATGTGATGCCTATATGCAACATAGATTTATGCACAATATAGGGGCTCTACTAGCAATACTAAATTCTGAAATCAATAATTGAACATGCTGACTGACGTCTGTGTTTTCTTGTGATCTGCTCTTAAAAATAATCTTGTGCTTAATCAGCGTAAATTAACCTGATTGTAAAAAGCGTAACACTTAATGAAGAGCTCAAAAAGATACTCAGCAGGATACCTCTTGCACATATTGTTTCTCAGCCTGTCTAAAGTACAGCTCTGGAGGGTAACACGAGACTTTTAGCAGTTTTCAGTGGGCCTGTTTCCCCTAAGTCATAAGTAGCGGCACCCAGGGTTTGTTATGAAACAGAAGCCTTTGGCCTCAAATTAGCATCGTGCAACATTTGGAACATCAACTGTTGTACACAAAGAAACTTCTGTTTGGGAGTACACTAACTTTTTGCAAGCCAAGGAGTTTTCTTGTTGCACAAAACCTGCAACAGTGTCATGAATAACCAACAGTTTTCAACATGCTAGAGATAGGAATCTGCCTTGCCCCTGAATACATAACCTAGGCATCATCATCCACAAACAGAATAAATATGAGACATAACATGGTCCATAGTTTATGGTCTTGGCTAAACATGCAAAAACTGCTTTAATACTGTATACAAACTAGATTATCCCTGACTTGTCCTTCTGTGTATAAAGACTTATCCCCACCTGATCTTCCATTCTTTCTTTCCATTGTGAGAAAGGGAAGGGAAACCTGCTCCTAAGCCTTAATACCTTCCTGTTTACTCCTCTGTGTAATGGAGAAGTCAAGCAACTAAATGAAGACATGAGTCTGAGGTCCTTTTCATTCTTGTTTCCAGGAGCTGCTGAAAATTTGCTGGTGTCTCTGTTGCCTGTAGAAACGCTTTCCCATCTTGCTGATGCTCAGTTCTTACTTTATGGTGTAATAGGTGTGCCTTTAGAAGCAATTCCACCTCAGAAAATCAGGATGCAATATCACTTTTCAGGAGAGACAAAGCCAGGTAAAACCAGAAACTGTTACAGGGAATTCTATGTCTACAGGGAATGTATAGTCTCACTGTTATATAAGTATTTTCCTCCCTGGTTTACCTATTAATTTCAGCACTGATTTCCATGGAAGATGTGTTTAAAGCTTTCTTCCCTCACATTTCAGTTCACACAGAACTGAACTCTTGTTAAAAATGTGTAACAAAAATCCACCATATGATGCTGTGCTGGTTTTGGCTGGGATGGAGTTAATTTTCTTCATAGTAGCTCGTGTGGGGTTATGTTTTGGATCTGTGCTGGAATCAGTGTTGATAATGTAGAGAGGTTCTCCTTACTGCTGAGCAGGGCTTACACAGAGTCAAGGCCTTTTCTGCTTCTCACACCACCCCACCAGTGAGAAAGCTGGGGGTGCACAAGAAATTAGGAGGGGACACAGCTGGGACAGCTGATCGCAACTGACCAAAGAGATATGCCTCATCATATGGCCTAATGCTCAGCATATAAATCTGGGGGAAGAAGAAGGAAGCAGGGGGACATTCAAAGTCATGGTGTTTGTAACCATTACACATGATGCAGCCCTGCTTTCCTGGAGATGGCTGAACACCTGCCTTCCTGTGGGAGGTAGTGAATGAATTCCTTGTTTTGCTTTGCTTGTGTGCACAGCTTTTGCTTTATCTGTTAAACTGTCTTTATCTCAACCCATGAGTTTTCTCACTTTTCATCAACACAACCAAGGGGAGTGAGTGAGCAGCTGTGTGGTGCTTAGTTGCTGGCTGGGGTTAAACCATGACACATCCAAAGCAAAAAGGTGATCTGTCCCCAAAGATTCTGTAATTTAAATATGGAAGACAGACAAGGAACGAGGTGACCAGCAAGCTAGATTGCATTCTGTACAGTGGAAGTCTATCTGCTGCTTTGATTTTTTTTTTTGTCATTTGTTTGCACATCTTGCATTAGCTACTAAAATCAGTTCTATTTGTGACCTGAGTTAGCCTTTCAAATATTGATACTTTGATGTCTAATTTGGATATTTTCCTGCCTATGCTACAGAGGATTTTCTGACCTCGAATAAGTCACCGTTCTTTCATGGCTTAATTTTTCCCAACTGTAACTGGCTAACAAATATATTTACCTACCTCAGGCCTGACACAAGACTGAAGGATTTAATATTTTTGAGCTTCTAGGTGAACCCTTGCTCAAAGGAAGTAGAGTAATGAAGTGAACAAGACCTGTTAAAACTCTTCTCATACATCACTCGCAAAGAGCTACCAAAATTGTTGCAGCCACCAGCTCTTTTTCTCGCATTCTTACAGAATACTAAATTAGTAGCTCTCACATGGATCAGCAGTTACATCTCTTGTAAGCATTACTGTCAATTCCCTCTCAAGGTGAAAGCAACTGTACCATTTCAGACTCAGGAGACCAGCAATAGCTTAGTTTTCCTTTACCTACTGCTACCACTGGCTGTAATACCTCTTTCAACCTAGGCAGTTATTATTCATAGAATCATGGAATCACGGAATGGTTTGGGTTGGAAGGGATCTTAAAGATCATCTAGTTCCAACCCCCCTGCCATCAGCAGGGACATCCTCCACTACATCAGGTTTCTCAATGCCTCATCCAACCTGGCCTTCAACACTTCCAGGGAGGGGGCATCCACAACTTCCTTGGGCAACCTGTTCCAGTGTCTGACCACCCTCACAGTGAAGAACTTCTTCCTAATATCTAATCTAAACCTACCCTCTTCCAGCTTAAACCCATTTCTCCTAGTTTTGTCATTAACTGCCCTTATGAAAAGTCCTTCCCCAGCTTTCTTGTAGGTACCTTCAGGTACTGGAAGGCCGCTATAAGATCCACCTGGAGCCTTCTCCTTTCCAGGCTGAACAACCCCAACTCTCTCAGCCTGTCCTCATAGGAGAGGTGCTCCAGCACTCGCATCATCCTGGTGGCCTCCTCTGGACTTGTTCTAGCTGCTCCAGGTCTCTCTTGTGATGGAGGCTCCAGAATTGGACACAGTACTCCAGGTGGGGCCTTACGAGAGTGGAGTACAGGGGGAGAATCACCTCCCTCGACCTGCTGGTCCTTCCAATCTGTGAGACAAAGGCACGGGGCGTAAGCACAGCTAATAATAAACTGTGGAAGCTCTTTCTGCACTGGAAGCTACAGATTTCCAGATTACATGGGAACAGATTCAAGAGTTTCACTTTAATTTTTGTCTCTAAGGACAGTATAGCAACCTACTGAAAGGGAGTGTGAAGGGTCAGGATGGAAGAAGGACCACTTCCTCACTCCCACCAAGGAAGACCCTGCAGTTATTCTTTTCCTCTGCCTGTTGCTCTGTCATCCTTCTCCTGTCAGCAGCAGAATCATGCAGTACCAACAATAAACTGCAGTTGCTAGATGTCAGTAACATGACAACAGCATCCACATGCAACCATAAGCAAACATAAAAACAAGGCCAAGGTTTGTTGATGTGTCTCAGCATGGCTGTGGGCTGTAAATCAACAGTCTCACATGATCGATATACCCAGCACATACCACACGAGCTGTATGAGGATCCTGTAGAAGAGGGGCAGACACAGTTTGACAGCTACCTCTGGATGACTGCCTCCCTAAATAATTACTGGAGGCAAGGACCTGTCAAGAACGTGCTCTACAGAGTACCCTACTTGCTCTGTCCAGAGCCAGTGCATATCTGAATAATCATTTCTGGGTGCAGTAATGACATCCAGCCTGACACATTATCTCCCTAATTTTTATTTCTGTTCATCCCACCCTGTCCCTCTAGTAATATTGCCTGTATGCTTCCATTCATGATGGCTAGCAGTGGTGGAAGTGCTGTTCCTCTTCCTAAATCCAGTAGGCAGACCCTGCCAAGGCCCTCACACCTGTCAGAGGCAGTAAGAAAGCTGATCAGTGACATTAATGCCTACTTCATCGTGCGATCCCTTTATGCCAAGCCTGTCAATTTTCTGGCACCATAGCAGAAGTTTTTTGCTGTAATGATGGCAGGGTGTGCACAGATCTTAAAAATAATTATAGGATCTTTTATGTCCAAACAGTCAGATCTTTAACATACTGACCTTTCTAAGATTTTAAATGGGATCGATGGGCCGAGGCCAACTGTATGAGG
>NW_010297855.1:0-1955 GCF_000700745.2 Antrostomus carolinensis
CGCCGGGCGAGGGACCCCTCGCTCCCGCTGCCCCGGCACACCCCCAGCTCCGCAAGGCAGCCAGAGCCGCCCCGTCCAGCCGCGCCAGGCTTTCGCACATCAAGCGCTCCCTGTGCCCGTGAAGGGAGCACGGCAGCGCGCCGCGGGCAGCCGCCCCTTCCCGGGGCTCGCCAGCAGCAGCGGACAGCAGCACAGACAGCGACGCTTCTGCACGGGCTTAGTGAAGATAAGGCACCTTCCCCGCAGCAGGAACTGCTTCTCACTGGACAACTGTTACAGACACTTTCTAAGTTGGTGCCGTTCTTCAGGTACTAAGTGAGCTGCTTCAACATATGTGCAGCGCGATTGCCCTATAAGCCTGTTAGTGAACCAGGGGAGCATACAGATTTAACTTACCCCTGACAGTGACACTGTGCACAGCAGCTGTGTCACTTCTCCGCTGGGTGCGCTGGAACAAAGCCACCTCATCTACGGCTAGGGTTATTAGACTTCTATATTAATAATTCCTTGATATTTGCCCAGCAAAATATTACTTTCAACAGAGAGACTAATTCCAATCGCTTGCCCAGAGAAAGGCTGCTCAGGTAGCATCAATGGATGCAAACCCACAAGACAACCCACATCTGCTCCTCAAGACAGCAACAAGCATTTTGAACAACTGTTACGGCCCCAAACAGCAGAAGTATGTCATCTGTGTTCTTGCACAAAACACAAGTGAGATCTCCAAAACACTGAATACAGCAATATAACGGGAACATTACAGATTGACACGCTGCAACAAAAAAAGACTCACAACTACCACTAAACAAAAAAACCCCAAAAGCAGGGTATTTACAAATACCTCAACTAGGTATTTACAAATAAACTCCATATCAATATATAGTAATTATTAATGAAAGCACTATTATTTTTATCTATATGAATGAGAAAAGCAAGTTTTGTGATTCATTAGCTCATTTTTGACTGTTTGTTCAGTTTGGCACTGACACTGGACTGCTGTAGCTAACAGAAGCCAGTACATAAATTCCACAATCATGCTTCAATTGGCGTTTTGCTCCAAAAAAGTGATCCCCCAGAAGCTCTCTGGGGAAGATCCCCATCTTTGATGATGCTTAGCGAAATGGAAATCTTTGAAGTGGCTGCCTAGCAGCTGTCACACAACAATTAGTAATAACAGAAAAAAATTCAGCTTAACGTGACTGAGAGAATCTGGCCAAAGCATTCACAAACCAGACCTTGACCAGCTCTCATAAATGTGAAGAGCATTATTCTTATCTTCCCAGTGATGTGTGGAATTTATTCTCCTTTCCTCATCCTTTTGTTTAAAACTCTATTACCTGCTCAATTACTATACCGTTTTACAATGCAACTGCAGCACTGACATTCTATGAACATGATTGGAATACATAATTTATGTGAATATAATTTTTCATTCTTTCTCATGTGTTTTCATTGGAATATAGCAGGAAAGTAACACAGAAGTGTCTAAACTATTTTCTAATGAGTCCTAATTACATATTTGCTCCACACGTATCTGTTTTCATGGGGGAAAAAATTCTTAGTTCTAAAATTCATATTTAGCCTCTATGCTGTCTTCAAAAAGCATGCTCCATGTTTCCTTCCCAAGCTTCCATGTAAGTACAAAAAAACCCCAAACCCCTTAGAGCAATACTTTATCATCTGCTGACACCATTTTAAATGTTTCTATTACTAAAACAAAAAATCCCAAACTGCCACATAGCACACGTCTTTCATCAAATCCTACAGAGCTGGCCGTTCTACCTATGTTCAACATAGGATGGCGCTCCTATGACCTTTTTGACTGCAAGATGAGAGAGTATCATTACTTTGGAAACTCGGGACAGACACTACGAGCCCCAGTTGTGTGACCATGAAAAAATGGATGAATTCAGAGCTGCAAACGTCTGAAATCTGAAAGTCTGCCGTTAAAAGTG
>NW_010297855.1:1993-5784 GCF_000700745.2 Antrostomus carolinensis
AATCAATGCATCAAAAAAAGGGCAGAACCTCAAATATGATGGGAAAGCTTCACCATGACTGGGCAATCTAAGTAAAGATGCGCTGGGACAGCCAAGGTGAGCTAGTCTGGCTCACTGAAGGGGAGCAGAGCAAGTAAGCACACTAAATTTAGCCGAGGTAGAGCACCTCTTAAAAGTTATTTGCTTTCATCGATTATTTTTCAGTATTAACCAGAGGTGCCTAGCAGGTGTTTGTTTGGGTGCGGATGGCAGGAAGACTCTTTTATATAGGGAGTCAACGATTTCTCTCTTTAAATTACGTTTCCTTGCAAATCCATACAGGATATATGAATATCAGGTGGTATTCCTCCTTGGGACAGTGGCCAAAAAGAAAGCATAAATTACGTTAACACTTATCTTGATCACTTTTTTTAAGCAAAAAGAGAGGAGAAAAAAAAAAGTATGACATGGTTGGCTGAAACCCCATGGTCACGGATTTAATGACACAAGAGATTTCCCTCCTGTCCCATATTCCAGTGTTTCTGACCTTAACATGAATAATACCATCCCATTCAGCAGACCAAAGAGGGGACAGCTCAGTGATGGGAAGCAAGGGGAAGATGTTGTTTGCAAATACACATCCTGCTCATGTTTCTCTAATGTCTTCAGAGTTCAAGGTGTGAGCTGCAACTGAGGAATTACCATTTTTGTACATTTTCAATGAGGAGCAGGACACTCCTGTTGTTATTACAGCACAAAGCAAGATAAATAAAGCCAGCAAGCAATAATGTGCTGTAATTACACATTGTAGGCAGGCTGTCAGCATTCAGGGATCTTCCCCTTGATCCTGAGGAATACATCAGTATTACACACTTATTCATATAGAGTATGTAAGCAAGTAAAAGTACTGCAAATTATTGCCCTGATAGGGACATCATTGCTCTGAAAATGGAAGGAAAATTTTCAAGTTATCATAAATGTGGAAAAAATTTTTTTGCATCATAGAGGATGACATCATTGTTTCCATAGTTGTTAATGTCATCAATGATGTAACCATATCTTTGATTTCTTCCTGCTAATTACGCTATTTTCTTATTTATTTTGTGTTCTGTAAAAGCTCTGCCCATAAAAATAGTTTTCTAAGCAGAAGCACAGATCAAAAAAGTCTAAATTAACAACATTTCATTGCTGCTTTCTTTTTTTTCCTATTTAAAACAATCCAGTACTTAAACTACAACAAATAATACCCACAGATGGAAGGCTCTTCCTTCAGACGAAACCTGCTTAGCGATGCTTTGTCCACGAAAGCTGGCAGAAATAAATTCTTTACAGCACTATTCTCTAATATTTTTACTTGGTTTGTGGTGAAACACAGCATCCCCATTCGTGGAGCACAAACCCAAAAAGAATAAAAAGATGCTTTCACTCCACTTTGAAAAACTGAGGCATTCAAGCCCAGGGACAGGCAGACAACAAAAGCTGTGATGTGCTTAGAAATCTCTGAAAAGACTCTTAAAAGGCGTTGGAGAAGCAAGTTGAACCCTTTTTTGCCCAAGTTTCTTCCCTCCTACCCCACTCCACCCGTGGGGTGCTCCACCAGCAGCTCCAAGAGAAGCAGTGCACCGCAGCCCCTGGGAGGGACTGCCACCACCTCGCTAACAGCCCTGGTCCCCCTGTGGCCTGGCCCCCTGTATTCCAGGCACGTACTCCTCTGTTTTTTGTGTCTTTCCCCCCCCCCTCCCCCTTTCTTTCCAGAGATCTGCCAAAGTTTCCCCTCCCCTCTGTCACCTCCCCCCATTTGGAAAGGGTAAAACAGGAGCTAGAAGGGAGAAAAATCTCATAACTTGTCCAAAGCATGTAAGGATGATTTGTGTTCTCACTTATGGGGTATGACTGTCACCGTTGATCTGCTTTCAGGCCTAGATTACATCTGATAAGGGCTGACCTTATTTGAGTATTCACACATTATGCACTCATGGAGAGCACGCTGGACACAAAAGTCCCTCAGATGTTCTGGGCATCAATCACGCTCACAGCGTGGAGTCTGCCAAACTTTTCTTCCCTTTAACTCGGGAGAGGAGAGGGTAGTCCAAGACAGACTTAATAAAGTTTAAAGCTGTGCCACAGTATATTTGGGGCCCATTGTCTTCTAAAACTGTGCTTTTCAACAAATTCTCTGCAGTTACCACAGGCAACAATTCGTCTTTAACAAATCGGGGCGTGGGGGGGCGGGAGGCAGACTGTAGGGAGGAGGGAAGGCGAACAAAGGGCTTGCCAGGTCCTTTAAAAAAAAAAAAAAAAAAGAAAAAGAAAAAAAAAAAGGCAAACAACCAAAACCCTTCTCTCTCTTATTTGCCACTTATTTATAAAAACAAAGTAATTTATCAAAATAATTCATAAAAATTGAATAATTTCAAAACATGTCTTAAAGCAAATCACATCCTTAGGAACTCGCAAACCTATTGTTCACCACATGCAAATACTTACACTCATTACCTCAAATAATGTGTGCTTTTGTAAAGAATATATTATAAACACCACTAACCACTAAAATATGTCATCTGTTGCAATGACTGACACCTCTGTTTAAACTTTTCTGATTTCACAAGAACAACAACTAGTTTTATAAACCTTCTCTTTCAGTCTGCATGTTTATTTTAAATTTAGAGTCAGGAAGAAATAAGAGCACACAGCAGGTGATGCATGTGCTGCTCTGAAATGTACTTACCAGCAGGGCCCAGCTTAATTTGTAAATCTAAATTCTCATACAGTACCATCCTTACAGACAAAACAGACTCTGTAGACTGCAAACATTAATGGAAACAAACAGCCCAAATAAACTATCATACCTTGCTCTCAGACATCTTTTATTCCCTGTATCTGTAGACAACATGAAACAACGCTCAAAATAAGGTATAATTCGATTTCCTAGAACATGCTTGTTAACTGTGAAACCTGCTTAGGCCATGTAAACCTACCTTCTTCCACAGCTGGCCACTCTGGCAGTAACACTGTAAGGCAGTTTTTCGTATGACTGGAAATAAGTAAGAAATGCAAACAATCCTCAACCAAAGCCTTGGACAGGACACCCTGAAGAGTTCAGCATGTTCTCTCTTTCTCAGTTTTAGATGTTCTCAGTGTTAGAGCATTTGTTTGTTGCTGCAGTTTAGGAGATCAATTCACAGTATGATGCATATCATCATGGGGAAGTTCTGCCGCTTTTCCAGAGCTGGTTGGTTGGGGTTTTTTCCTTCCAACTTAAAACCATTTATTTCTCAATTATACGTCAAAAGTGACTGATCCTTGAGAAAAGGAGCAGCATGCTGCCAAGAGAGGTGAAAAGACCTTTGGATTAAACCACAGGAAAATTATATTGAAAAGGAAGTCGTTGTCAGACACAAGAAGATCTAGTAGCTTACAATAAAAGGGATGATATCCAAGATGATAGCATGGGGAAATTCACTACTAGTTTCTCTAAATTTTCATTTAAGCCATTCCCAGCAGCAGTACAGACACTCACTGCCTTGAGGAGGTAGGTTTCCTAGTGAGGACCTGCTGTGGCTGTGCATCAAGTGTTGCAATATATTCTTTTTAAAATAAAACAGCAAACCATCCATCTCATCACATATGGGGATCAGGATATAGCATGCTAACTAAAGGCTGAGATTTAAGTCCAAGTGTCCTGTCTATAAAGCTGTATTCAATCTTGAGTGTTCATTAGAACTTTTTTGGCTGTACAGCATTTGGATCACAAAGTTTCAAAAAAATAATCATCCTAGTAATAGGGCCTACCCAGCCTAATATTATTTGGG
>NW_010297855.1:5851-35310 GCF_000700745.2 Antrostomus carolinensis
GGGGGGGGAGGGTTTGTGGTTAAAAACTTGCCTATAAACATAAGTTAAAACTTGTGATATATTGATGAAAATAAATTGATTTCTTTTACTAGTATAAACATACACACAAACATACACATATAGATGCTCACCCCATTGATAGTTCATTTGTTGTTTTCAAATGCATTACTGTATTATAGAGTAAAACACATTTCTCCAACAAGCTGGATCAAACTCTCAATACGCAAGGAAGGAATGCATCTTTATCTTTACTAAAGCTCCTTGTATTTCCATAAGGAGCCAGCATTGTAAAAGATGTCTGTTTATGAAAGTTAAAGGAGCTTTGGATATGCATTTGATTTAATAAACCAGAAACAATTATTTATAGTGTTTTATCATATTCTGCCTGACTTTGCAATGAGAACCTGCACAAACCTTTACATGGTACTCCAACCAGAAGTTACTCCTGCAAACTGGGCACCACACAGCCACCATTACCTCAAACAGCTGAGCACTCCACAGCAATACATCTGCTGTGACTACCACTACCAGAGCAACTTTATCTACCCAGCTGTTGAGCCAGAGCAGGCTTGTGTCCAGATGTCTCAGACTATGGCAAAACAAAACCATACCTACAAAGACTAAAGGACATTCCCAAAATTCCGTTATATATGTCATATAACATAGCAATCTCTGCATTGACACATCAGATCAGGCCAGCAGCTCAGCTTGTTCATACTCCTGTCTCCAATAGAGAGATTTGCTTTTTATTAATTTTTAAACACATTACTTTTTAATTTCATTGGGATGAAATCTCCTGTCTTTTATTATGTAAAAGGTTAAATAAATTTCATTGGGATGTCTCCTGTCTTTTATTATGTAAAAGGTTAAATGAAAGAATCCAATTTGCCTCCTCTTTTTATATGTATTATTTTATTTTCCTTCTTCTGCCTCCTCTTATTGAAGTCCTCTCTAACCAGCTCCCAAATTTTAAATTCCCCACTCCTCTAGGAGATAGTTAATCTCATATTTTAGTCACCCACCTATTTCTGCTGCACCTTTTTATCAGTTGAGGTGGCTGGATACAAAAGCAGTGTTCCCAGAGGGATGTCATACTCACTGACACAGTCACTTTTGGAAATCAGCTCTATCTGTTGTTTGGAGTCAAATGTTTTATTCACTTTTCTCACTGTGCAAAGCAGAAGATTTTGTTTTGTTCAAGAGGACAAGAAGAATATTTTTTGTACTCAAGAGTTAATTCAACATTCATGAAATACACCAGGACTTTGTATTTGACAATGTGCACTTGTCAAAAATACGTCACCTGCCTACTCATATGACTTTGGCAAATCTCTTGCAGCTTTGCTTGATTCTTTCTGATCTAAGCTAATTTCACAGAGAATAGATTTAGATAATTACTTTTTCCTTCTCTGAAGTCCCTCTTTCCTTCAAAACCTAACATATCCAAAACCAATTCCAGAAATAGCCTATTACTGCCTTCCCAGTTAATATGCCAGGAAGAGTGTGCCTCCCAAATCTCTGTTTCTCCTCTAGCTCTCAATGTGCCAAAGAATGAGGCTGCAAGACAACGGAAGAGGAAGACCAACAGACATGAACAGTTCAGTGTGATGGTTGGGTACAGAGGGGAGGAGAGCAAGGAGAGGGCTGTAACTAGCCTCAAAAAACTCTTTTAACCATTCACACTATTTTTTCATCTGTAGATGAGATCCACAGCCAGCCTCGTGCTGGGGAGCCCAAACACCCCATTCCCGGGAGCCCACCTGCTTGTCTGCCATGGGCAGAGCTGGCAGCTGCTCTTCAGCCCCTTTCGCCACCTGGGAACCTAAATTTAGCCCTCTAGCCTGGCTAGAAGGAAGGGTTGAAGGGTCGAGGGCAGACGGGCTTGGTCCTATTCTCAGCACACTGTTAGAGAGCTTAAGCAACCCGCGTGCATCTCTGCACGTTGACTCCCGCCTGGTAACTTGTTAGGCAAATGCCTCATCTCCCAGCTGGTCGAGATCTTCCAAGGCGGTTGTAACGCCAGCTAACATGCACATTTGAAAGCATGAAACATCATTTAAACCTACATCAATAAGCCACTCTATCGTTAATTTTGTCTTTTTTTATAACTGAGAAAAATAATGCTAACAGGTTTTAAGCATGCATAAAATAGTAGTTAAAGCTTTTATAACATAAAGTGTTCTCAACAAGTAAGTTATGACAGAGTCTCTTGGTACAATATCTAATCAGTTCATAATTTAATATTTCAGAAGTTTCAGTTTGCATTTCAGCCTCCAAGCTATTCTCCCAAGCCATAAATGGACAAAGACATAGATTTATTTCCCCTCCCCCACCCCAAATGCATGTCTGATGGATTTGGAAAGTGTTCTACAAATTCAAGATAGGCATCTGCCAAAATAAATCTGACACTAAATGCTTGCAGAGGATATTTTTTTCTCCCCCTCTTACTAGTTAACAATATCCAGTCGAAATCACTTTTTTTACTGAGCAAAACATGTTCCTCTGTTTGTAATCACACCGCTGTATAGGTTGGACTTCACAACAGATCACCCTGAAGAACCACAGTGGTACACTAGTTTTAGGTACCCAGGCCTTCAGGGAGGCTAACGCCATAATATACTCCCATTATATATAACTTTCCTATAATGACAAGTGCACAAAGACCACAGAAGTAACCAAACACACAGAAAGTAAATGCATTTCATTACTTCAAAGTCACAAAGAGCACAATCAGTACATGGCATCAAAATAAATCTCAGCTGTATTTACAGGTTTACCACAAGCACATGTCAGGAAACAGAGGAAAACAAACAAACAACAAAAAACCCCAACAACCCAATTTCATTCCATTGCTCCTAAATTCTTTGTATTACAACAAAAGACACATCAAAACCTCAAAGTAGTCCCTAATGTGATATGAAGACAATATGATCTCTCTGAGTCACTTCTAACTGGTATGATGAACTTGAAGGCAAGAAGGAGCTTGCATAGTACACTGGGCTACTGAATTTTCAAGTAGTAGTTTCAGTATCACTTCTGCAACATTATTAAAAATAAATCTACATATAAAGAAGATATTTGACTTCAACAGTATCCCTTCTTTTGGTAGCAAGTTTTGCTTGCTTGTGTTTTCTTAGCTAAAATGCATATTAAACATAAAAAAAAACCCCTTGGCTCTGCCTCTTTAAATAGGCAGACAGCTTCTGTAGTCCTTCACATTCCTTCACCTGTCCCCAGTTACACACCACAGCTGCTTGCGGGTTTAAGATTTTTTTTGTGAAGTAACAGTTCATGATAATCTCATTAAATCCTTTCTAACACTTTCCAGTTCATACAGGATTTCCTTCACCAGGGTGAGTGGAGCAAGGATTGGCTGCTTAAGCAATTTCTGTGCAAGAGAAGAAAAAAAAAAAAAAAAAGTCACCCAAAGCCCTCCTTGCAGAGGAACCCTCAGCAGCTGGAGGGTGCGGGGAAACCAAAGCTTGTCCCCAAGTAAGGAGCTGAAACAAATAGAGAGATGCATCAGATCTCTTTGCTGTCTCTCTCTACAGCTCAAAAACAGCATTAGAAGTGTAATCTCCAATATCTTTTGTGTGTAAAACTAATCATGTGCTAACAAGCTCCTTTACCTCTAAATCATTCTAAGTGCAGACAAGTCCCTCCCTCCACTAGCCTAGAAAGTATTCCTCTCAAAGGCACAGGGGAGCTGCGCTTTCTGGTGGAGGCTCCATGACCAGGATGGCTGCTCAGACATCTCAGCCATTCCCAAG
This sequence comes from Antrostomus carolinensis, assembly GCF_000700745.2. Classification (NCBI taxonomy): domain Eukaryota; kingdom Metazoa; phylum Chordata; class Aves; order Caprimulgiformes; family Caprimulgidae; genus Antrostomus; species Antrostomus carolinensis. The sequence goes on from NW_010297855.1 coordinate 9,622, forward strand.
AAGAGAAGAGGCTTGATTATTTTATAGATATACCTTCTATCAGATCTTACAAGCCATGCTGTGGGTGTCCTGAAAGCATTTTCAAGGAGTGGGACCTCCACAGAAAAGCCGTAGTGATGGATAAATAGATGTGAGACACTGGGAGTGACAGCAAGAAAAGCTGGGATGTCTTATACTGCTCTATGAGGAAACGGGAAGAATTTTTAGGGTCCGTTACAAAAAATTCTATAGCATTAACTACTTCTATCAAAATGGTCAGTTTTCAGTTCACTGTACGTGGTCTCATCAACTGCAGTTTAATGGGATTTTTCCCTATTTACATGCACTTAAATGGCAAATGCACATTTCCTGCTCAACCTGCCAAAAACTACTTTTTCAACTTGCCTGCCTAAACCCATCCAAAATGAGCAATGCAAAACCTGTAAGAGAGTTTAAAGTCTGTAGAAAGGGCTGGCCAGCTCAGGTATCTGGATAACAAATATTTTTACAGGCCTTTCAGTGGCTTAAATCCAGGACAGCTCTGCAGTGATTTATTTGTCTCCAACAGCTCTAGGGTGGCCTATGTAAAATTAGCTGGTAATCACAAACCAGGTCCCTAGTGGGCACATTCCACACCCACAGCAGCAGTGACTGGTGCTCTCTTGCTGTGGGTGGCAGTAGAAAGACCAAGGACTGAGGGGGGAATGCGGGATATCTCATATCATCAGAAGGAATGAGGCTCAATGGCAGAGCATTATGCTAGGATTTTGCAGGATCAAAGCACAGTTCATCTTATTTAAGCCATAAATATAAGTGTCACTTTTTATGGTTGCCCTGCTAGCATTTTGAATAAACACTAAACAAAGTTTTTAAAGGTTATGAAGAATTTATCTTTCAAAAACATACTCCCTTAAGAGCACACAGCGTAGGCTGCAGTCTGAGTTGCTACTGCAGTTCATGTTCCTTTATTTGACATAGTGAAAATTGTCCCTACGTCTCAGTGTGGAAGGAAGCAAATATTAATGGCACAACCTGTGTGTTCAACATTGAAGACAATTCTGATGTCTGAGACTTCACTGACGAAGACTTTTTGCATAATTGTAACACCTTATTTAAGACAGAATTGGTTTGAAATCTCCATGCACTGAAAGTCTGCAAGTCTGGCTACCACCTCCTCTGCTGCAGGGCACCATCAGCACATTGCCCTGCAGGCCCCAGCTTCAGTCATAGAACAAACACGCTTCTCAAAAAACATGTGAAATATAATTAGTGGTACAAGCCTCATTGGGTGGTGCAGTAACAAACTTTTTAATTCTTGTAGGCTCTTAAAGTGAAGCTTGACAATGAACGAGCTCCCAGCCAGTCATTGCAACCAACGTAAGTGCTTGCTCTGGTCAGGAATAACTAGCCTATCAATTATCATACAAGTCTTAAGATGCTGAACTGACCTTAGTCAGTCATTGCTGAAAGGGCTGCTCAAGTAATCCATAATAATTGCTTGGCCCTTGGCAACTCTGGTACCACAAAAGGAATTTTGCCCAATCTCCAAAAAGCAGCAGGTGTATACACCAAGACCATACCGACACATTTATTCCATGAAATCACCCCAGGCTGACATGGACCACTCAGTGATTTACTAGAGGAGGCTCTTTGGAGCTTGTTAAACTTCTACCACTAAACTGCTCAAGTATAACTGACATTGCAATTTTTTTTTCCTGTCTCCAATGCAACTCAATCCACCTCCATCAAAATGTTCAAGCAAGGAGGAGGCTAAAGTGTAGTACTGTACTGCCTATAATTTTTGTTTCGCTGGGATGATTCAGCAACATCTGCATGGTCAGCTCGTGCTGATGCAAGTCTGGTATCTTTGTTGTCTCTCAATGACTGTAAACCATCATCAGGCTATGGTAATTCTCATACTCTCAGATGAAAGCTAGAAGCTGATGGGAGACTCCCAAATCTAACATGACCAAAACAAACACAGAAATGTAACTTCTTTTCCTCAACAATTCCCTGCTATCTGTAAGAGATGTGATTCAGACAGACGTTACAGTTTTATGATCTCAATTCCTATTATATTCACTCAGGTCTAGCATAACAAGTACCTCATGTCTAGATTCAGTTTTGCCAAGTTTTTCATTAATTTTGGCTGATCCATTTTTTATATATTTTATGTATGTACATTCTTTAAAATGTGCTGATTTAGTCTCTGGCTGTAGATAATATGTTAATCTCAGCACTTGCAAATATTCAGATGGAAAATAAGAACTAGACACTAGGAGTCACGTGCTTATTTAAAACATGTAGCTGGACAGTATCAATATGACACAGAGTTAGTAGATGAAAATTAACCTACCATTCTGTAATATCATCAAATAAATCCACCTGCTAATAAAAGGAAACACATTTCCATAAGAATACAAGTGGTATCCAAGTAACAATTCCACAATGATACATTTTCAATTAAAGAATTACAATACAGTACTCATTTTTTCTCTCTAATGGCAGGTTGTAATTCATTATTGTACAGGCAGCTGAATATTAACTTACAGCTTCTGCTCTTTGTCTTTGTACTAACTAGGAAATGTTTTCAAGGTCAAATCCTGATTTTATTATAACGATATCTACACACCAAATTTTTTAAGTTGTCATGTTTTCCTTTATCTGGTTGCTTGTTCTCATTTTTTATCAGGATACAAAAATAGTAAAAAAAAAAAAAAAAAAGAAAGAAAAAAAAAAGAAAAAAAAGATAAATCTATGAGAAACTGACTGCCAGACTGACAAGAGTGCAGAGGAGCAGGTAACAACAAAAGCAGAAGTAGTTCTATTTAATGCTATTCTGTAACCAAAGAGGGCTAATTTCCTGTAAGGCCACAAGACTTGGAAAGCAAACACATGGTTATAAGAAAGCAGAGACATTTAATGCATCAATGTTTGCAGGGAACAGCCAATTTATTATTTAACTATCCATTTACAATTACAACCTTTTAAGTGCAAGAGTGTGAAAATTAGATAAAATATAATCTTTAATTATCTTCTTATGTGGTCACTTCATATCATATTCTGTCACAACATATCATTCACAAAATTATGATATTTAATCAAATTAGAAGCAAAATGCATTACATTCTAAAAATTATTTTTCATATGTAGCTACATTTCTGTCAATAATTACATTTCTGAGTTTTGGTCAAATTGCATTGGTGCCCAAGAGGAAGGAAACAGTACCCTGTATTGTCAAATTCTCCACTAAGGCTTAGTTTCAGTAATTCGGCATTCATTCCAAATACTAAAATTCAGTAGTAACTGAATTTAAAGCTCAAAAACCACCCCCCATCCCTACCCTTAGAATCTGAGAAAAGCGATTTTCCCTGAATTTGACAGGAAAATGAAAAAAAGAGAGGGATGGAGAAAGAGAGAATCAAGGCATTGTTCCCATTACACAGTATCTGTGGAGGGATTATGTCAAGTTAGAAAGCTACCAAGAAATGGGAAAAAAAAAAAAAAAAAATCTTACATGCTGAACGGTAGTTCCTGCTTCCCATGAAAGCCATCTGTTCTGTGTATGTGCATGGTTTGAAAGACATTCCCGGGATTGTGTCAAGCCAAAGGAATCCCCACTAGAGTTACAGAAATATAAACTGCCTTTACACTGGCAGGAGAGCTCTAAAATGCAACTCTGAAGACACGTATACCACCACCAAGCTCAGAACCATAACAGTTCTGTTGACATACCAGACGTTACGCAGGATTTTCTCATCTGATATTATATTATGAGAACTGAAACTTTAGCAGGGATAAGATTGCAATACTTTGAATTAGAAATTCTCCAGATGAGTATAAGGCGAGATCTCCACTCCTCTCTATTGCAAAATGGCATCATCACCCGTTTCTCCTGTTTGCAGCTGACATGAAAAATGCCTGGAAAATATTTTTGAAACAGGATTAATTCCATAACGCAATGTTTGTCATTACTGATTTTAATGGGAGTGGGACATGGCACAGTTTGAATTATATACTGGTTCCACATTCATTTCCAAACTCTGGAAACAGGAGTCTGAAAACAGAAGTCTAATAATTAATACTTGTATAAGAAGGATGATCCTTCCCATGAGCCTGGCATTTTTGCAATCCCTTGTCTACTCGACTGAGTTCAAATTGCAATTATTTTTCCTAGGGAGCAATTAAATACTGCTACCAATGTTAAGCATAAACACAACTCTAACTACAAGCAACGCTCAGATGACCAGCTCAGGTTCAAGGGTTCACTGCACATGAATATCCATAAATACCACTGACAGCCTTAGCAGTATAATGAACTTTGCAGCAACTCATGCAGGCAGCCTACACAATACATGAACATAATGCCCCTAACCTTAAAGCAAGAAACCTCCAGAAGCAATTCTGAGCTACTTCTACAGCCGAGACAGTGTATGTAAAAATTATTTAAGAAATAGTCCAACCTTATTTTTAAAATGTTCATGTGTGTATTATTTTTTTAAATCATCCTGTGGAATCAGACAGTAGAACTGAATGTAACACAAGCTGTACATAAAGATGGTCAGTTCCACTGAACTGTTACACAATTAGCAGTGTATTATTTCCTCCATTAATTTAAGCATGCAACATTACAAATTAAACAACGTTTGGTTTTTAAGAAAGAACATAATATTTTGATCTTTAAGATGTTTACATTTTTTTATTGCAAACACCAGCCACAGTACCTCCCCTAAGTAGCTATTTCTGACATCTCTTGTAATATATGCCCTACTCCCAGCTCCAAAATCAGATATGTGTTAAAGAAACACTCTCTATTTGAAATATATGGAATATGTTTGAAGTACTGGTTTTGATTCTTTAGCTCCACTAATTATTTTCCTAATTGCAAAGATGCTGCTTCTCTACTTTTGTGTGGAGTTGCAGCATGAATAATAGAGGAAGCTACCACACAAATCTGTGTACTTCATAAATGCTGCTACAAAAATGAGCAAATTCAAAATACAGCATATTTTCAATTGGCTCCAAGCTTTAGGAACCCTAAAGGCTGATTAAGATGACTTTAAAATCTTATAAACTAGGAAGATGTACAGCTATTAAGTCAACGGTGGTTTTGCAGGTACATACGATTTAACAGCAATGTCCCTTCCTATCTTCTCGATCTAGATAATGGCAGAGATCTTCTTACAAGGTATTTTTTGCTACTTTTCAAGTCACACAGAAAGTTATCACATCCATTTCTGTCTGCTGAAATGTTATCGCTCCTTACAAAACACTAGCTAGAGTGAACCATGTGAGACCTCCATCTATTTCATAGGTAAGTCAGCCGGGCTTAGTTTAAACAGCCTTCAACAGCAGCTTAAGGCAAGATAACCAAGTTATACCAAAGCAGATGAGAAGCACTCAGTGGTCTTGCCACCTCTCTTCAGGAGAAAGGCAGTAATCATCAGCAGATAAGCAGTAATGTACTAAGAGCAGATGAACTGTTCCAGCAGCAAACATTTACTTAATGTACGGACCTGAGTTCAGCTCTGTAAGGGAGCTCAGTGTTATTATCTACAATGCCTATCACTCAGACTAAGAATTTCCAGTATAGGTTAGGGGTGCTACAGGACCCAAATATAAGCTAGAGATTATGTAAATTATTTTATTACTATTTTGCTTTCTGATATTTAGCATTAGATGAGCAGCCTAGTCAAGGTAACAGACCCTTCTGATTTTGAGCTTGGGTCGCGGATGATCACCGAATCTCCACAGGCATTTGCTTTACTAATCTATACACCAAGAGCTCACACATAAATACCATGGCATGGAGTGAAAACTTCCTTATTTCCTTTGTGATCCTGGGCTGCGAAGTGTTGTCCAGATTGATTGTGCTGAAGGACAGTTGCGTAAATGTCAGCTTTTTTTTTTTCCTCTGCTCATCAGTTGAGACGTGCTTCTGCACAGCTTCAGAAGACTGCTGCACCCACCAACCAACCTGAACCAGAGATGCTAAGCTTTTTTGGCCACAACAGGTCTCACCTTTCATGCAGAGACACCCAAAAGGCATGTTATTATTGCAACCAATTCCTCTGTACCATAACGGGGGGAATTCTGTCATCAGCAAAAGGACAGATGCACATCTCTCTGAGAGCACCCCATAAAAGCAGGTAGCAGGGGAGGGACCGCAGTGCACCAGTGCAGTACATCCTGCCTGCCCACACCAACACAGTCCTTGGGAGAGGGAAAAGTGGGGTGCAGATCATGAAATGGGTGACCCAGCCTCTGCTGATAACTAATTTTAAGTGAAGAATGGGTTTGTAATTCCAGGAAAAACAAATCAATACAGTAGCTGTGCCATGTGCATTTTCTGTCTCCAGTGTTTGCCTCTTTGTGCTTCCAATTTCTATGGGTGGTTTTGGTAGTCCTTTTAACATATCACCTTACGGCTGATTACAATCTCTTTAAAGCCTCCGCAAGGGATTTTCCTCAGATAGATGGGGCAGTAACCACAAGCCTATTCAGTGGCTGAAGGGGCATGACATGAACGGGTTAGTCCCATCTTTTCTTTCCTGTTCTCAAGAGCTGTTCAACCATACTCACAAATAGCTTTGTAAAGGGGGATCTGAATGAGGTATTTGTCAGTCATCTTGGGTTAAAAAGCCCTCTAACCCTGCTAGGACACAGGCTAATATAAAGCAAGTGGTACCACTTGCTTCCTTCACACCCATGAGCTTGCACAAGTTTAACAAAAGTCTGAAAATTGACATAAAGAAATGTAGCTATTTTAATATCCTAATTGCAAATTTATAGGGGATTACTGCAATTCTTTGATAATTCTTAAAACACTACGAGTGCTGCTCTAAACTTTCTCAGTGACATGCAAATACAGCTTGAAAGCATTTACAATAGTTCTTCTCTGATAACGAAAAGGCCATGCAGGGGTGTGTGAGTGCAGAAAGCAAGCTGTCCGCTGGCCAAGTGTGGTCACTCTCAGCTGCCAGGGTGGCTGTGACATCAAATCACTGCCAAATATTGAATAGGCAATCATCCTACAATAACACTACTGTATACAATATGCTCCCAGAACTAACTAATATTGCTTTAAAAAAAATAATAATCAAATTGTTAAAATTCAGGTACACTGACTGAAGAAGTGCTATTTCTCAGAACGGCTACCAAATCAAGATGTTATTTCCATGTTTCTTTAGAGGCAACTGTTTTCCTTTTAAAAAGCACTATTTAAAAATATAGTCAAAGTATAAAAGCACAGTCACCATAATGTTTAAAAATTTTGCTACGACAAATTATAGTTAGCTTCCAGGTTGCATCCTGGTGCCAACAGCTTGCCTGTAGCACGGAAAAAAAAAAAGTATGCTAAATAGCTCATAGGATAAAACTGATACACATTGAGAATTTGGACTTAAAATCTTTACAGTTTAGGAGATTCTCCCTCCTCCGTGAGCCAAACAAATTAAAATGTGCAGTACTCGTTAAAAAACTCATATGTTGCATGATTCAGTATCTTGATCACTTCAGTAACTTGTTAGTCTTGATCTTAATTCTTGATAAATGGACCCATAAGGCTGCTATCTTGAAGATTCAGATTTTAAATTTTTTTTCGCAAAAAAAACTTTACTGAAGCAACTAATGATAAATTTGGGGGAACTATCCTACAAGACCTGGACTAGTTTCAATCTCTACTAAGACTTTAGGGCACTCAGACCTTAAAAAAGACAAGAAACAAATAAAAGTTCATTGCTGGCAGTATTAGAGATTCAACTCAATATATTTAGAGAGTAACAAAAAAGACATGAGCTTTCACATCTAAGACCTATCATGAATCAACTCCAGGCAAAAATGAACACGAAATATTGACCTTGGCTGAACATATAACTCACAGAAATTTGCATGTGACACTACATAGAAGGGAATACTAGCATCCAAATGGTCAAGAATGATCTCGCAAGAAAGAAGAGTGGAGTTTCTATATTATGAGTCTCTGTAACAGTTGCCTAAATGGATTCATCACAATTAGCACTTTGGAAAATTGTTTCTTGCCAACAGGACAGCATCTACAATCCCACTGTATTTGCCTGCTTCAAATACCAGTTTTTGACAATTCATAATTCCATCATCTGTGAAGTGGAGAATAAATTATCTAGATTAATAATCTACAATGTGATTTGTCATATTTAGTGGCTACTTAATGTCCATCAGATGGGGTCACTAGTTTTGACAAATAACTTTGTCAGTAAATAGAGTAGTTACCATTTTTATCGTTCTAAACTAATTTGTAGAAATTTTTATGGAGCTGCTTCTGTGCCTTCCCTGTACAACTGTATGAGTCTTTCCTACTGCTCAGTCTCTTTTACCCTACCAATTAATTGTGCAAGTACCAATCTTCTATATAGCATGTAGCCAATACCATTTTTCCCCTGAACTGCTAAATTTATGGGAAAGGCACTGGAGACAGGGGAGAACAGAATTCCCTTAAAATCCACATTGTAGACAGAGAGGGTAATTGCCCTTGAAAAAAGTTTCAGATGACTCTCACCATCCCCTTGTACATCATGAGCCTCTATTTGAAAATAATTATACACAATCTACATGGGAGACATAAATAGTGCAGTTAAATAGGACCATTTGACAGCATTAACTCCTTGCTTTCCTATCAACAAAGCCAGATTCTATGTAGCAAGTACATATAATAAACCACAGAAATGGACTTACCATTTCAAAGCATCTAAGCAAGAACAGAATCATATTTTGGATATGGAATCCCTTGTTCCCAGAAGACATTTAATCCTCTGTGGCATGGGTAATTTTTTATTCAGTTTCTAGCATTCGTGCAATTCTTTCAAAGACTGCAAGATGGTATTCGCAACTGAAATGCTTTTCTGCTATTGCTAACATTTAGCAGAAGAGAAGGATTACTTTGGGAGGTACTCAGGTCTTGGCATATTAAAACTTGGCAGAAATTACCATATATGATGATTCCCATTCAAACCTGGATTTTCACAAATTAAATGCTGCATTTTAGTAGTTTCCATCTCTTTTCTATAAAGTAACGGGGAGCAAATGTGTTCATATTTGCCTGTAGCAATCTAGAATTAACTAAGTCTGGAACCAAAAGGACCCTAACTAATCCAGGAAACCTGAAACTCCTGAAATGCCACATCAGTCATCCATATTATTATATTTTGTGTATATTACATACATCTCTCAGAAACCCAGCATCATAACATCAATTGTGAATCTAATAATAATCATTGCATATACATCATAGTCAGAATGAGGAGATACTTGTAAAGAAACCATGTAATTGCCTAGGAATCTGCCACCTAAAGCCAGAGGGACAGGAATTCAATTAACTCCCCAAATAAGAGAGCTCTTCACACATCCCTGAAGTTGTTTCAACTCCCCAAATGTTTTCATTTGGGCTCACAAACAAACAGAGCTTAGCAGAACCATAAGGCTATCAGTATGACATGAAACAAACTTAATGAGGCAGAAGAGTGGGGTCCCAGACACAACTTTGAAGACACACCTTCACACAATAGCATCATAATTACACTTAATTAACAGGAAAAGGAAACACACTGTAATCACACTTGGAGTAGACACCATTTGTCAGGACTAGATGCTGCTGAGTTGATCCCTAGTTGTTACACTCAATGACAATTTGGAAAAAAGATTAGTTTGGACCTGTTGAGCTTTTCAAGATTTCAGTTTTGGTTTTTTGGGTTTTGTTTTTTGGTGTCTCGTCCCCGCCCCCCCTGGCACTGTACATTGAGATACTTTTCTGTTTTAAACATCTGCAGTCTTGTATCTCAAAGGCACAATTTTACCTTTAAGAAGGTACAATTTTACCTTACACAGAAAAATCTAACAATTTCTGTGAAACAGGCAAATCTGTAGATATATTTCCAGTTCCAGAAAAGTTTGGGGATTGCTTTTTGCTGAGTTGCAAAAGTTATTTCGAGTATGCAGTTCACTGAATGCCAGGAGACCGAGCTGAACTTTCCCTTGCCAAAGAGGCATTGCAGAGCACCCTTTTGGTAAAGGGGGAAAGAGTGGCAAGACAGCTTATTACCGTGGAAATGAAATCCTCATTGCTATATGCTAATATCCATACATTTGGAAAAGCACATACATCTTTGCAGGTTGGGACTTTCAGGAAAGGTAAAAGCACCCTGCAATCATTTGCACAGTGTCCATTTTATGTTTTCATTCTCATTTAATAGTAAAAGCCCATTTGTAGCTTTGGACACTCTCTTAAAAACACAGATGATTTGAACACAAGGATTTCTTGATATTTTTTTTTTCATGCTAGTCTTCAAGCTTTTGGAAATCATGTTTTCAAACTTCTCCCTGACTTGATGAGAACTAGAAACTTCATCTTGCTTTCTTGCATGAAAGCAGAAATTTTCATTTGATCACTTGAGTGTGGACACTAGGGATATCAGACAAAGAGCAATTATTTGGAGGCTAATGATGAGGTTACAAACTCTGGCAGCTCTGTGTATCCATTCAGAGCACTAAAAGGAGATGCTGACAAGTTTGCCTGCTTAACCTTCAATCTCCCATTGAAAATGCTAATTCACTGCCATCTATTAAAAAAAAAAAACAAAACCAAAGCCAAATCTCTTTCAAATGGGACCTTCTAAAACATTCCCCATTGTAACTTTAGGATCTAGTCTCTTGCATGTGAGCTGACTTCCCGGGTGTGATGGTCACTGTCAGATGACTGGAGTGTTGTTTGACTTCAGCTGTGCTCACACTGAGCCACCAGCTGCTTTTTCAGTAAGAGGGAGGAAGGACCTCAGAAAAGGTGGCATGAAATGCACCCTGCATCGCCAGGCTGGCTGGCATCGTACAGTTCCCAAGTTCGGTAGGTACACAACGGGGATACTCCCACCTACCTGTGTCACTAGTAAATACATTGCAGGATAATGAGCCGGATGTGTGGCTTCAGTACAAAATGCAAGCGAACACATCAAATGTAACAGGGAAAAACACCTGCAACAGAAGAGTCCAAGGGATCTGAGGAAATGCTGAGAAAGATGCTACTGAAGAAGTGATCTTTTGTGCTACCCTTTTCAAATAAACAAAAAGAAGCAATGAGTGCCACTGTCAATTCCTGACCTGCTCTGTCTTGAACAGAGGGGATAGTAATGTAATTAAACTAATATATAACATCACTTTTCATCCCCCCCGATTCTATGCAAGTGTATGCATTCACATTACTGTAAGAGTTTGACAGACTGCTATTAGCAGTTAAACTTTGGCCAAAATTGGCATTCTTATTTCTGTCAGGCTCCAGCATGCCTCCTATACAGGCATAGGAAAAAAAAAAAAAAAGAAGGAATTAATATAGTTTTCCCCTTGAATAGCAGCCAGCAAAATAAGCTGTCAGGCCACTGGAGGAGATAAGCACATGATGTGAAATGTCCTCCATGGCATAGGAAGCCTTCAGCATCTATCCTTCACCTTCCTATCCCTTTGAAGTGTTTGTAAAACAAATCTCATATTTTGTTCCAACTCCTGCAACTTTCTGTCCTCTGGTCTGGAATGTGAAGACAAGCTAGACAAAACACCAGGGAGGCCCTCAGGGAAGGAGGGGACCTTCAGACCCACTCAGCCTCCTCAAGGATGAGATTTACAATCCACTTCTGTATTTGCAGTTGGAATGAGCAAGTTACAATGATTGTAAAAGAACACACACTGAACCTGTGTACATCTTAACAGAGATTTAAACTTTCAGTTCTCCATTCTGAAATCTGTTCTCAGTGAGGGATTGTTAAAAATAGTTGACCCTTGCTCATATTGCCTGAACTGACTCGAGTTAAGATAGGCAATACTTTTGGCATTGGGTTTTGTTTGCTTGTTTTAAATTTTTTGCAGGGCCATGGAGATACATGAGCAACAAATTGACAAAACATTACAGCAATGTGTTTGAATGGTTAAATATCTTGGTTTTAACTACAATAATTTTAATCCTCAATGTACCTTCTGAACTTAACTTTAAGTAGGAAGAAATTTTGGAATCTCTTTAGAGATATGTTCTTTGTTGTTTGGTTGGTTGTGGGTTTTTTTTGTTTTTTTTTTTAAATTCGAAATAAATGGTTTATGACTTGGGAAGTGTTAATGAGGTAAGACATTTCCAAAGAGACCAGAGAGTGACAATAGCACACTGACTGTGGCGGTACCACAACTGCAGAACTGGCCCCCAGCAGTGAACGCCTACTGAAGTGAAGCAAAGCCAGGAGAGAGAGAGAGAGAGAGAGAGAGAAAGGAAGAGAAGAAAAAAAAACTGTTGCAAGTTCATGCACCCCTATTACAAATTCATTTTAATTAAACAAAGAGATTATACAGACATTACTGACAGGGATTATCAAAATAGAATGGCCCCACCTGCCCCTTGCAACCCAATTAATTAGTAGAGAATCTGAGGTGCCAATTATCACAAAGGAATAAGAAAGGATCAGTAAACAAAGCTCATGGTGAACTTGGAAATTAACTCCTTCATCTCACAGCTGAAGCCCCATAGCTTCACACATAGCCCTGATGCTACTCCTACAGTCCTCCAACAGTCCCGCACTCAAAACACATGACAGACTTCTGGAGATCCATGATTCATGTGGTCTTGTGAAGGGTGACCACTTCTGCTCTTCCTAAGGTCACCAGTATTTAGTTTTTAAAAAACTATGTTGGGAAATTTACAAGAGCAGATAAAATCATATAAGTTTGAAAGCATACCTCAAAGAAAAAGATGGACTTCTTACTGTGCTTGAGGTATGTCAGGAAAATGTAGATCCTTTTCCATGCCATACTAGAGAGTTTTTAAGACAGTGAGTCCCTGAGTAGCGTTCCAGTTATTGACAGAAGTCAGCTAAAGGTTTTAGTTTTCTAGGAAGCAAGTCTGGCTCATATGTACTTGCCTCCTTCTCTACCTCCCTATATAAGAGGGAGAATAACCTCTTATCTTTCAAGCTCTTGGGTAGGATTCCTCCAGGAGTAGAAGGCTTACTGAGAAAGGAAATAGGAAGACTCAGCAGCAGTGACTAACTGCAAATCTATTTTCTCGGGGAATCCAGAGTCTACCAGAGCATTCCAGCTACTTCTGATTTTGATCTATGCAGTGTGAGCCATCACCAAAGGCACTACAGCGTCCATAAGGGGAGTCTGTCTTAGCACTTGCACAACAGGCTGCTGGTGGCCCTGGAAAGGGAAGAGCTACTGACATTACCCTTCCCTGGTATAAACCCCCTATCACTTTTAGTAGAACTTCCTCCTCCTTCTAGAAGACTCAAAATTGTACCTCCCCTCAATCTATGCGCTTGCAGCTGTGTCATAAAGAGGAATCAGTCAGTACTTCACATGTGGGGCTTCTATATTTTTTCAAACTGTTGGAATATAGACATTGAATAATGACATTTTCAACTCTGCCTCACCAGAAGAGTGATCCACTGCCTTTTGGGGGAGACAATGCTAGCATGTTCTGTACAGCTTGTAATCACAGTTTAACCTTATTCATGGTTTCCTAAAGGTCTTAGAAAACAAATGAACAATCAGTTGCCAAAAAAGGCAACTGCTCTCTCTTTTTCATTTATTTCCCTGAAATACAGTTTCTTTTAGAGAATGTTTTCCCCTCCCCTGCACTTATGCTTATTTTATGTTTACATTGACAGCTACTAAAAATATGATACAGAATGATAAACTTGGCTTGAAGACCTATAAATGCTCAATACAAAAAGGCTGGGTGAATACCCAGTTAGCCTACTGTAAATTCAGTATTATTTTGTTGCCTTTGCTGTATTTGACTGTCACAGCTGGAATTAAACATCTCTCCCTAGTTTTGTGCTATTTCTTCTTTATTGCATTTAAAACAGAAAAAAAAAAGTATAGTACATGAGAAGTGTGTCATTAAGTAGCAGCTAGGAGAAAGCTGTATTTATTCAAATGGGGAAAAAAATTAATTTCAAAAGTTTGGTTTCACTGTCAACATTGTTCAATACTCTTGTAAATAAAAATGAGGACAAGGATGTTATAAGCTTGGACAGAATAGCCTTCCACCAGGTAGTGAAACTGGATTTAAATTAATCACACAACTGATGTTGCATGATACATAATTGCACCTCCATATCTATCTTGAGAAATGCAAAACAAATGCCAAATACTTCAACAATGGCAACCTGTGAAATACAACAGGTTTTAAAAGCAAATTTGCTTGCAATTCCAAACTCCTCTTCTGCTGAATCTTTACTCAATGGCTTTATTGTTTTGGGATCAGAAAGTGAGGGCTTCAGCTCTACAATGCACAATTTGTCACTCTTTGGATAAAGCAGTAGCAGACCAAAGGAGCAGGACACACTTGCATTTAACACGGCATGCTCTGAAGAGCGGAGCACATGCTGGCAGGACTTGAAAGCCCTGAAATACCAACCAGTTGCACCAGTTAACTTGGTGAGACCTCCGCATACCTGTGGGGTGTGAAAAGGCCACTGGTGCTCATCATTCCACATCAAGATTGAGTTCATCTTATCAAATGGGCCTTTGAGCGTATTGTGAAGTAATTTACCAACTGAAAAAATCATAACGATTTTCCACTTCATTTACTTCGACAGTAGCTACGTAATGTCAATAGTTTTAAACATTTAATTAGACACACCACGTGTTTTATGCTCTACTAATTATATAAAATTGTGCTCAATAATTTTCTTCCCATTGAAACAAACCTTAAGCAGCTGTTAAAACACTAATTGGGAGAACGCTTCCATGCCACACATTTGACTTGGCGCCAAGCGTGTTCCTCCCCATCGGTGAGCGGGGTTTTTCCAGTGTCCATGATGGAACCGTAAATGCGCGTCAATCTCTGCCACACCGCTGTGCCAAGAGCGAACTCCAAACATTTACTTTGGCCCTCACCTTTGAAAACTAACATAATATATAAAATGCAACAGTTCAGAAAGATGTTTAATTATACTGGGCTCTTAATGTTCTCCCTTTCCATTTTTACCTCCAAAGAGCAGCTAAATTTGACACAGAACTTGTCATTTACAATCTCCTATGAAATCAGCACTTCTTACTACATCACAGCTCCTTTACAAATGTTACCTTGCAGTATGGCCCAATGGAAACGCGCACTGAAACATGTTGCTGAGCCTGGTACAGATGAGGCCCTTAGTACTGGGATATTTTAGGGATATTTTGTTTCTATAACATTTACAACAAGTAGGTGAACCACAGTTACTTGTACATACAGTGGTAAGGGATGGGAAACCTCCCCACCCCCCAGTTTTACATCAAAAGAGAATTCAGAGGGTTTCTTTTTGGTTTAGACATCCTTACGAAAGGGCACATAAGTCTTACTGTTGACAAGATTTTGGTGAAGCCGATGGCAGTTTGGATTGAGTCAGTACCTCTCAATTGGCTTCATATGAAGTTTTAACCCTGGATGTAACTCCATTAAAATCAGGTTCTCTTAATTAGTGACTAAGCCTGTACAGCTGCACGCCTAATCCTGGTGCTCCTATGAGGACCAAGGCCTAGGAGAGGGGACTGGATTGCCGATAACGGGAACTGTTGGACATAGTTCCTACCTCAGCAGTCTTCCAAGCCTGCCTACGTGTCTCTGAACTGGGATTTTGGTCCTGATCACATTCTGACGATTCCAGACTCTGCTTCAGGTTTTGTGGGCAGGGTTCCTAGAAGACCAAAATGCACACACTGGCCACTTTCAGAGATAAAAATTATGCGTTCCTCTACCTCTGTTCTTCAAAATGACCCTAGTTGAGTGTATGTAAATGGTCTAAAATTCAAAAGAAAACAGATATTCTTTTTGACATAGATTGACAAATTTCTAAACATCATCACCTGTATGTGATAGTTGCCTCTACAGCAAAACCAGTATGCCTGGCATAGTACAGAAAATAGATTTTTTGTCTTTTTTGTTAATATCAAGTCTTGCTGAATTACCTTAACTCTATACTTTTAAAAAAATAATTTCCAGTGATCAGTGATCCAACTGACAATGGGTCTTCTCAAATCCGTTGCACTTTTTTATTTTATACATCCCTTATATTCTATGCAAAATAGTTCATCAATTACCGATCACAAAATAACTCTATAATGTAAAATAATTGTAGATTTACCTTAAAGGCTCATTATAACAACACCATAGCATTCATTCAAATAAAGCCTCAGTTTGCAATCTCTTGTTTGTGTGAAGCATTAACTCTGAAAGGAAAATGCATCACATGGCTTTTCACTAAGGTATGAAATTTGCAAAAACTTGAGGGACTTTTTCCAGCAACACTTCAGGAAAATTAAGAGGGACACATCCTAGA
The DNA here is from genome assembly GCF_000700745.2 of Antrostomus carolinensis. Lineage (NCBI taxonomy): Eukaryota > Metazoa > Chordata > Aves > Caprimulgiformes > Caprimulgidae > Antrostomus > Antrostomus carolinensis. The sequence continues at coordinate 25,932 of NW_010297855.1, forward strand.
TTCCTTTTCTAGTACCAAATATTATTATCTACATCAGGTGTACTGTTGAATGTTTTTATTTTTTAACTTGGATGTTCTGAAGTTAGGTACATTACTAAAAAAGGTGTAATTTTAATCCACATACCCCTTCCATCACTGAGAGCTGTAGGAACAGATCTGCTTAAAAAAAAAAACAAAAACAAAAAAACCATAAAAGATGCTGAATTCCCATAGTTCACATTGGCCTCGTGTACCTGTACATAGGTAACAAACATTTTCTTAAAAAATAATTTAAAAAATTAAATAAAAAATTAAACATACTTAGTGTCTGGATATAACTACAGACAGATTTCCTTTTGTTGCCCTGTTATTTTATGTTGGAAAAACCCTGCCAATGCAACAACAAAAGACAAGCACAACCAAGTAACTTCCTGGGTAAAGAAGAGTGTTTCACCTGGTTTTTGGAGGTTCCCAGTTTAGACCTTTTTAGTCCAGTAAAATGCCTGTACTAAAAGTAGGCAAATGAAAGTGTATAGTTGAGGCAGAGTTAACATGAGTCATACTATTTTCCTTCTTTCAGACAGTCCCTTCACCTAAGACACAGACTGTAAATCTCTGTCAATAAATCACACTGAGATGTAATACAAGAACAAATAGAAGCTGTGTTAAATGTAACTGTGGATATAATTTCAAGTGCTCTTCCTACACAAACAGGCCTATAACATTTTTCCTAGTAATTAAGATGTCATTGAGTCTCACTGTTAAACTTTTGAGTCCCAGCACAGAGTTCTCATTCTGACCTCTTCATTTTACAAATCAAAATAGCAAATCTAGTATTCAGTGTCCCACTTTGCAGGATAAAACATCTCCATCCACAGGCTAACTCTAGCAGGCTGATCTAAGAAAATGTCACCATTGGGCTCATTAATGCCCAAGCACCATTGCTGCAAGACAAACTGCTAATGGTAGACCTTTTTTGTGCTGTTACCAATGAAAATGTAAGTCCTCTTTTCATAAATAAATTAGGCAGTCTCATAATTGTGGAAGGGAGGAATTAATCTACACTGCATTTGGGATAAATACTTAAATAAGATAGGCATGTGCACTTGGCATGGATTTGCAAATTTAAATTAGTACATGGTAGCCACTGTGCTCTCTTCTGCTTTTGTGTGGACCTGTTTAACATACTGTAGGATTGTTACACAGAGCTGTTGTGTATGTCTGTAAGTTTCACATCAAGAGTTTTAAACCAAACAAATCAACCAGTACAAGATAATGACTTTTATATTTACCACTACAGAAAAGTTACATGTCCCAGTAAAACACATCAGCCAAGCTACCACGAGGATTTTCTAATCTTTGCATGCATAAAATGCTGTGAAGAACACTTAAGTATTCTTCCAGAAAATGATAGTGGAAATTACACCCTTCACACAGTGCACTCTTCTTCAGCCAGCCCCTGTGGAAGCTTATGGACTGTAACTCACAGCATGACCCTAGTAGGTCTTTCCAATGCTCCCATTGCACATCATCTGAAGATGTGTTTTCGATGGGATTAGATGACTTCCTAAGGTCCGTTACAACCTAAGCAATTCCATGATGCCTACAGAACATTAATAATCACATCAAGTAGCCATAACCTCAGTAGCTTTCACACACAACTCATTTCCTAATTATTCCTTTTTACTACATGAAACTCTGCACCCACTCACCTCCGCCTGAATGATTTCCTTTTTATGCACAACATGCAGCAGAATATGGGGAGCCACACGGTGATTTTCCCTTTCCAGCTTCCTCCTGTCTTCCATATTTACTTTACAGAAACTTAGTTTATCAGCTACATTCATGTTCACAGAAATGTGTTCATTTCAATAAAAAAGATTTACTATTTTATGGAAGTTTAAGGTAAATGACCCAAATCCTATGAATCATTAAAAATATTTTTTCTCATAGAATATGTTGCTTTTTTCTCAGTAGCAGAGAAAGCATCTTACTATATACAGTTACATTTTTGTCCACACTAAAAATTCTGTATTAAAAATATACTAAATGAGGGACAGATGTTTAAAACAGTGGACCTACAATGAAGTATTAAATATTGCTGGCACAGTGAGTCCTTTGGTACAGTTTAGTCTGTTTTTGCAATAGGCATGTTTTCACAGCTGTAAAAGCACCAGAAATTACTGTCTTTGCTCCAATATTAATATAGAAATCAATGAAAAATACACTAGACTGCTGAACATATTAGACTATTGTTCATACATTCTATTATTAAAATAATTTGCTTTCGTAAATTAATATTAAATGTAAAAGTTCTGAAGTTGTTCAAGAGTAGTTTCACTTTGAAGAGTACATGGATGATCTATGTAAAACCAAACAATTCCACTTCCGTCAAAAGAAAATTGCAAGCCTCATTAAGAAATCAAACCAGCTACTTAATTTTATGCTCAGTGAGAAAGTCTGACCCACAGCAGCACAGAGAAGATGGATGATCTTGCGTGATATCACTCCAAACTTGTGCTGAGTACACAGTGCTAGGATTAAAGGCCTTTTCCACAGGAACAGGTAGATGTCTTAGAGCTATGGAAGCAAGAAGTGAGACAGGGCATGGAAGAGCAGATTCTACGGTGCAGTAGATTTTTATATTAATACATGCCGAACATGAATATGAGATGAAAAGTGATAACATATATGATAGAATGATAATACTAATATCTGCAGACCTTGATCTAGTAACCGTGGGGATGAACTCATGAAATTTATAACCATGGCAGGACCTGATCACCACTGCACATTAATCTGCTGCTCCCACAGGAGGAAGTGAAGAGCACACGCCATGAGCACTTCATTTTGGATCTCCTGCTACATTAAAGAATTAATTTCTGTATCCCAGCCTGGTGGCTCAGAGCTCCAAAATCAAACACTGAAAGTTCACGTTACTGGCCAAATTTTGTCTTGGCTCCATTTACTTGAGCACTAAGCAAGCTGTGACCATTGTAATCCTGATGAAGTGATGCCTACTTAAGTTTGCAATTCTGCCTGGAATAATAATAGCTATGAGATGTCAGCAGCTCAGTTTGTTTTAGTGGGTCCTACTTCAAATATCAATTAGGAACATAAATTCTTGTGACATGAAACTCTTTAACTACACAAAGCAATAAGGAGAGAAAATGTTATAAAAATCTGCATCTGTTGTTACCTGAAGTGTGGAGGACTAGCTTGGGCCTTTGAGGGAATTGGAAAAAAATGAATCAATTGGATGTGTAAGCATGTAATAATCTTTGTTCAAGTTCCTGATTGAGAAGGGATGGGCTGCTGGGGAGAGATAAAGCTTGATTAAAATCTCCAAAATCCAGAAACGCTGTTTTACAAGCTGGAAAGAAAAAAAAAAAAAATAGAAGGGCAGAACAAGACAGAATATGAACAAGGACTCAGCATGTTGGCCAGCCTCACCAACAGGCAGAATGTATGGTAATAGAAACAAAACCCCACAAGGCTTGCAGCCCAACAGCACAGCTCCTACTCAGTAAACAAATTCCTTGGATTGGAGACATTTTTTTGGAAGGAGTTTGTATGGCACAAATATTTTTTCTCTCTCCTTGAAGCCCCAAAAAACCAAAACCAAAAAAACCACACACATACACAAAAAACAAACTTAAGATGTTGACAGCCCAAGTGAAACATGATTCTCATCCTCTAGAAAGCACCTTGTTAGCTGTCTTGAGTAGGTCTTTGTTGAGTAGGTCCTACCCCACTGTGAACCCAGAGACTGAAGCTCAACTCCCATGACCTCACTAAATAATTCTTGCCTTGAAGGGACGCTCACTGCAGCGCTGGGAGTCACTTGGCACAGCAAGGACTGCTTGCAGTGGCAAGACGAATGTTTGCAGGCACCGGTGCTCACAGCCAGACCCCCATCTCTATAAGCATTGCTGCTGTGGTGGGAATGTCCCACACGGAGCCCCACCAACTTCACTAGACTTCCGCCAAGGATGAGGTCCCAGCAGTGCATGTCTGTGCATGCAGAGGCACAAAACGGCAGCGCTGCCACAGTGGCCAGCACAGCCCAGCGCATAAGGAAACAAAGAGAGCCCTCACCCTTTCTGGTTAGTGAAAAAACCCCAGGGGGATGCAAAACACAGGGAGGAAGGGGGGAGTAAAAACAATCTCTGAGTAGAAACCAGGATAAATTCACTGAATAAATTATTTACTGGAATTATTCACTTAGCTTCAATTACAATCTATCCATTCTATCCACCATCTACATTAAATTATAATAAATTCTTCTATTATAACTTGGCTTCATGCCTGCTCATTTACGATAGTTTATTTATTCAGAAAACAAAAGTCTGATGCTGTGCAACCTTCCACAGGGTTTAGATGTGCACACCTGGACACCCCCAAAAGACAAGTTTCTTTTTGAGAAACTCATTCCTTTTCTAAACTAGAGAGAGAAGAGTAAGCATATTATATTTAAATTGCTACCAGATACTTTGAACAACATAAAAAAGGCCCAAGATATCAGAATAATCTTAAAACAAAAATATCATGCTGCTTTCCTGAAGAGTTTGGCATACGTCCTGTACTGAATACCCAAATGCAGTTTTGGGAATATATATGCTCAGCTGTCAGGTCGCTTTACTGAGCAGATGTTTTAGGACTCTTCTGAATGAAAAATACCTTGTTCTACTTTACCAAATCATCTTTAACATTCACAAAGGGCTGTACTTGAAAATTAATTAGGATTACACTAGGATGCAGAAAAAGGAAAAAAAACATGAAGGTTGCTTTTATATGTAAAATAAGTTTGGTTTCCACAGGAACACAGAATGATTATTTGTTAGGAATCCCAATCTGCACTGGGATAAAATAAGCACAGGTTAAAACTAGAAGGTCTAGTGATGTTAAGAGAACAGCAGGAGAAACACACAATTAAGTAGAGGCTGTTCAGATGTGAGAACACTGCTCACCTTCCTCCTCTCATTCCCATACTCCTGCAGCCACTATGCCTATAAACTGAACTAATCAGACTGACGCTATATTTTTATTTCTATATACACTGTAATTTTTACATCTTCCTTGACTTCAGCACAGTGTGTACTGTATTTTGGAGGAAAAGCAGAAATAAATAAGGAAAAAGGTGAGCAAAATTTACTTTTATACATTATAACAGCACCCTATGAACCGACACTACAAAGGAAGAGATAACCAAAGCCTTGTGGGTCTGTTTTATCAGGGGCAGCTGCTGGAGCAGCAGCATGTGGGCAATTCTGAAGGCACAAGTTAAACCATCTGGGTGGGGAGTGGTTGTGCTCTGAATGGGACAGATTTGTTCTGTCCCTAGTGAAAGGTCAAGGACAACATAGAAAACATCAATGCAGAAAAACTCTACTGTAAATTCATATACACGTTTCAAAATTGTGAGAGGACCTCGGACACAGCCACTTTAGATTCTTAACAACACAAGAATCCACATTTTCAAATCTGCATCTCAGAAAAAAACACTTGACATCATCCAATAAAGAGGAAACCAGTGTGTATTTTCTCCCTCACTCCTTATAGGAGGTAGCATGGGATTTTATTTTGCGAATATCAACATGTTCTTCTATGTTAAAAGTGCTTTTGCAATCCTGAAAATGCACTAGCACTACTTCCATGTAGTTTCATTGCTTATGTCTACTACTATCAAAGGGTAAGCATGTACTTCAAAACTATAATTCACTTAGCTAGTTACCAGAGCCAATATTATGTGAATAAGCTTGATATATCTCTGTTCCTAACCTATCAGAAAACAATTTATGGAATCTAATAAATTTAAAATGAATTGTGTCCAGCAACCATATATTTCACAATAAATGTATGCTCTTTGATCACAACTGACTGCACTATGTTCTAATTAATTTTTATACAGAACTTTGCTATTGCCCCTTAAATAGATTTTATACACAAGACTAATCAACTAGCATTTTCAGCTGTGCCTTTGTCTTTTCACCTTCCAACCAAGTTAAAAATTCACAGAATTCTAGTATTTATGGCATAGCCTTCTACATATGTGCCATTTCATTTTATGGAAGCAAAGACCCATATTTCTCCTTTGCTTTCTTGACCCCCAACAGACATAAATACACCCAGATAGCTTAAGGACTTGTCTCTAGAGTAGGTGGCTACGGAAACTAATCTCTCTCTAGCTCTCAATTACTTTCTTACCCACTGAAAAGTACTAGAATTACTCAGTCACTGTGTATCCTCTCCGTGATCTTTTAAGACAGCAAAAGTCACTTGATAATGCTGTTTGAAACAGCAGAGTAGCCCACATGGAATAGCATTTTGGCCCTTTTTCTGTTGGGGTGCTGTAACTTCCCACACATGAGTATATGGTCCTGTATCGATCACCAGGAACCTTCTGCCTGAGGTTAAAAATATCCACAAGTGCAATAGAAAACCCCTAATTCAGACTGTGGATGGTCTATGGGCAGGATATTTTTATGCATCTGACCTGTAGATTCAGGCTTTAGATTTAGGGAAAGAAAATAAAGGTAAGGGTGGGGTAGAAGGCATTAGTCTGGGAAGAAAACTGAAGGAGGAACAAGGAGGTTGGCCACTGACACTATTTACCTCCTGCTTTGCCACGGGAGTTAGATTCTGTTCACTTGTGGGACTAATATGTAATAAAAAATTCAAATTGATTGAAAGAAAATGAACTCTACTGTCTTGAGCAAATCTCATTCTGTCTATAGATTCACACAGGAAGGTCTAAGGGTCCTTGCATGATTTTGGATAGCACCACCATTGTTCTTGCTTACAAGTAACAAACTATTGCTGTCTACCTACTGGTAGCTCTCAAGTACAGTACAATACACTTAAGCTATGGAAGATGCTCTAGTACATTTTATATAACACAGACATATATACGTTTTGAAAATAAAAATAAAAAAAAAAAGCTTGAGAAAATGAAAAAAATCATCCCATTAAATTCCAATGAATTCCCAGTGAGAAACAGAACAGCAAATTTAGCCTCAGCATCAGGCATTGCTGCACACCACAAAATTCTTGTGCATACCATGTGGTCTACAGTCACCATTAACGTTGGCAGAATATCCATTTAAGAAGAGGTCATAACAGTGTTTCTCCAGAGTGGCTTAAGTATGTAAGGATCCTGTCTTGGGATATAACTGTAGGTCAGCTGACCTTTGGAGATCTCTTTCAGCATTTATTAATGACTCTGTAAGAATTAGGGTTATGGAGATTTTAAAAACTGGTATTTTAAAAACATTCTTTGCTCTGCGGAGGAACTCTTGACAAGAAGCATTCTTACACTTTGATACTATCTTCCTATGGATTGATATTACAATGAATAAGTAGGAATATTCAGAAATTAAATGAACTTTTTGGATTACGGGGTGGGGTTTTTTTGCACATACAGACCATACAAGACCTTTTATGTTAAACGCTCAAAAATCAAAATAAATTTTGTAATACAGACAGGAAGTCAGTGAAATGGGAACCAAATGGGAGTAATGCGACCCAGGTGGTTGGAATGGGTACAAAAAACCACATAGATGGCCGTGTACGGCACAAATTGGAGCCTGGAGATGATTATAACTGGAACCTTCCAAACGAAAGAATGGCTGTAAACTGTTAAGTGTATCAATGCAAACATCTTTGTACCTTGCCACTGAGGATGGGTGGGGAGGGGGAGTGTATAATTTACTCAGCTAATACAACCTGATGTGCTCATCCTGAAACTATACCACATTAAGGAATATATCAGTATAGGGCATCATAGGCACATGATTTTAACTCTTGATTAGGATGAGACCTGAGCGTAACAGAAGTGGTTCTTTCCTCAAGTCGAGATGGAATTTACTTTAAATTTGAGTCAAGGAACAGACAGCCATACTGCTTCAAAAGTCACAGGACCAAATTGTCAGTTTAGTATAATTAAGTATAATAAGCAGAATCAGAGGAAGTCCATTATCCACCACATAAGCTGGTAGGGCAAACACACTTAAGCTTTAGTAATATAATGTACTTTGGGTCACTGAAACACCTTCATTTACTTATCCACCTCTCTATTTATTCCAAGGCAGAGGAGTAACATCCCTGTACAAAAAAGGTTACGTACAAAGCACATCTAACTGATGAAAAAAGCTCTCTTGAATGAAAAATAAATACCTTTAAGGGGCTTTTCATTAAGAGAAAGAATATTCACAATATGGTAACAAAATAGTAACAACTAGCCTAAGAGAAAGAGACAAAAAGGATTTCTGGCATTGGATATGTAAGGTTAATACCCTGAAAGAATGTAGGGAGAGTTTGTGAGCCCTGACTAGCCCCACTGACAGCAGAAGATACACTGACGGAGAACTAAATGCCCATGCCCAGGACTTTGTAGATTTGCATTTTATAAAGGTATCCAGCAAAACATGCGACACAAGGACAGTGTACTGGTCTTAGTACTCTTCAGCCGCTGCAGAGAGATTGAGAAAGTGCACACCATCTTTCTTGCTGCATTTAATCAAGTAGTAGGGCTTGCTTGGCCCCTCTGGGATTCTGTGATAGCTGAAGTCTGCTTTTGAGTTCATTTTCTTAGGAGGAGGGAATAATTTTTTAGTAGATAAGGGAAGGAAAGAGGAAAGACATTGCTGCTGTATATCATGGTCCAGCCTGAAATCTTTAGAAACATTTTGTATGCAAACGTCAATGTTGTACTTTGATGAAACACCATTTTGGCATCAGAAGACTAGTGCAGCTAGTGCTACCCTACCAAAGAGCAAGTCCCAAGTAATGTGGAATTTTTAACTTATTCAAATTTATACTGTCAAAAGAAAGAGATTATTATTTTCTCCTACTTAGATGAACATCACCCCAGGAACAAAAATATTCAAAGTAGATATTATTACCAAGGTATAGTTTGGGGGGTTATTGTTTTCCATTGTAGGGCTATTCATTTGGGTATATTTCATTGTTTTGTTAATCTTGCTTCTTTTTAAAAATGAGAACCAAAGCCTCTGTGGCATATAGAATAAAAATAAATAAATAAATGGAAAGGAACAGCAAGGAAGCAATCATAAATTTGTAAAACCATACAGAATGTAAAGAAGCAAAGAACCAAGCGCTCTGGATGTTAAAAGCAAATGGAAACAAAAGTTGCTGTTTCAAGATGGTAAAAGAGTAAGGCCAAAATCAGAGCCAACACCACCAGGTTGACCTATAACCTAAAGGCAGACAATGTAGAGGACTTTTTTTTTTTTTTTTTTAATTAGAAAGTTAAAAATATGAAATGCCAAACTTCTGCAAAACAGAAGAACAAAGAAGATCAAGGGAATTCATAAAACACAAAATACATCAACATTCTGTATAAATAACATCATAGAATCACAGAATGGTTTGAGTTGGA
>NW_010297856.1:0-1425 GCF_000700745.2 Antrostomus carolinensis
TTTTTATATTTTTTAATTTTTAATTTATTTTTATTTTTCTTTCTATTTTTTATTTTTAATTTATTTTTATTTTTTATTTATCTTTTACTTATTTTTAATTTCTATTTATTTCTATTTATTCCACCCTACTTTGCCTCCATTACATCTTTCCCGCTCACATCTGTCGGTTTTTTTTTTTTTCCTTTTTTTTTTTTTTTCCGTCTTTCCTAAGGGGAGAAAAATGTTTTGAAAAGGAAATTCGAAATTTGCCCAACACAAATTATTTATGCATGCAAAAACTTGAATGTGAGCTCACAATGAAGTTGAGAGACGTAAAGAAAAGAGCACGAGCCTGGGAAGAGTCGCGGAGGTTGAATCGAGGCTGTGCATTAACTGGCGGGGTTGTTCTGCCACCAGCCTGACCTCCCTGTCTCTCCTCCTTTGTACAACCATGATGCTGTTTCCACCTCGGGACAATGAGCTTCTCACGTATTTTTTTTTCTCAACCCAAGAAACAAAACATGACCAAACCGCTTCCCCTGTTCGATATTTGTCATTAAATTCACAATAATGCTCATGGAGTGCCTGGAAGTAATTATATTAAGATTATTTCAAAAATTAACGGCCTGATCCTGCCCAGAATTCACTAGCCACATGCAGAATTATTTGCCCACAGGATGAGTGCTCCATAGGGTTATTTTTTTCCCAATAAGAATTAATTTTCCACACTCACTGTGAAAAAAATTCTCATTTTTTTTAATCTGCCATTGCGTGTATATAGCAGCGAGGTGATTAGAACAGCAAATTTCAACATAAAAATAGATTTAAAAACCAAAATGTTAAAACATTTCTTTGCTATTCTTCCATCTATTATAACCAAGATGATTTTTAAGCTGAGGGAAGGCTTTATGCTGAATCACACAGCACGAAATTCCAGGAACCTCATCTCACTCACTCGTTCAGGATTATCCACCCAGCAAAGCAAAATCAATTACTAATGAAAGAAACAAATTGTGCAACAGCTTTAAAAATGAGCTGGAACACGTCACTTGTCGCAGAATCGATAATAAAGGGAACAATATTTCTTACAGCTGCCTTAAAACTTAGAAGGGAAATAAAGACCTGACTTATAGGTTTTGAAAAATGCCGATTAAACTACTAAAATTGTGGTTTTTTCCCTCAATTTGTTAACAGAACTATGGAGATGGGACTCACTATGACCACATGGCGAGCAGAGACCTCGGGTCGCACGACAATCTCTCTCCTCCCTTTGTCAATTCCCGAATACAAAGTAAGAAATCACATTTCCTAACTTGAGCGCGTTGTTGGAAGTGGAATAAAGTGAACCAGGGATAAAATTCTGAGGGTTTAAATCCCTCATCCTTGTTTTTGGGGTTGATTGTACTTTAGCATACGGGTGGGAACATGGGTTTTTTAATATTATTA